>NW_017732849.1:64723-119909 GCF_001890085.2 Hipposideros armiger
CACAGCTAGTGGCCCTACACTCCCAGGAAAACTCACAGTCTCAGCCTGTCCCAATCAGCCGCTCGCTGATCAGGCTGAGCAGCCTGACAGCCAATCGCCACCAGGCATCTCTGCACATGCAGTACGAAAATCGGGAACCTAAGACGAGTCGCGCACTCCCAGGTCTCAATAAGCAGTCTGTTGGATTCGGAGCGTGCCTGCCAGTCGTTTCCCTGGCTATGCAGCACAAGCAGTGTGGAGGGTGGGAATCCAAAGCCGCATGTGCATGCACGCACAGGCGCAGACACACACACTCCCGCGCCAATTCCAGCAGACCTATGCAGTCCCAGACCTGAGCTTCTGTGGGAGAGCCCAGCCCTGAAAAAATGGTGCCCTCCGGTGCACTACTCATGTGCAAGCTCCACACCAGGAGAACATTGGTCCCAAAAACCTCCAGCTCCTGCTCCAAAGGCTCAGGTCAGTCCTTTCCGCAGGCCCCATGGGCCCCGCTCACAAAGGTACTCCCTCCACCAGGAACTGGGTGAGTGCTCACCAGTGAGCGAGTTGGTTTGCCGGCTCCACTGGTTCTCCAGCTGCCCTCAGCTTCACCGAATTGAGCAAAGAGAGTTGTCACTATTTTCTACTTCCAGCTATTGTAGAACTCCTCTTCCCAGCAAAATAACTCTGGGCTGGTGAGCACAGTGTGGGGGGCCAGAGGGTCTCTCCCCCAGCCGGAGAAGCCTCCCCACCACTGAGGTGTCCCTCACGAGGTTTGCCCTCTCTCGTCTCTGCCCCTCCTACCAGACTCGACGTGGCCTCCTCTTTAAGTCCTTCATTTAGAGGTTCTGCTCATCTAGTGTCCAGTGAATTTCCAAGGTAGAATATCTTATAAATTATTTGTAATTTTGGTGTGATCCTGGGAGGCAGTCGGCATAGCATCTGTCTATTCCGCCATCTTCATTTTATATCTCCAAAAATCTGGTTTTATTTTTAATGCCCTATCTTGAACACCTATGTTCTTCTTCTCATTTACCTTTAGGATTTTAAGAAGGCTTTCCTCCCCAAATGCCCATGAGACTAGAGATTAATGATAATCACACTGTTTAATCAGGATGTTGGGTTAATTAGACCAAAAGGGTAATAACATGCCAAGAGGTTGTTCTGTATGACAATGCCAGACAAATAGCCTGTTATGAACAGAGTTGGATGATTGCCAGGTAAATTCAGGGCTCAGTGCCAGCTGACGGATCATGGAGACTAGATCAATAGGTTAGAATTTTCGTTATGATGTGAACTCCTGAAGAATTGTGATACAATGCTTGAATTTGGCGTAATGATTGTGTGATGGTTAATTGTATATGTCAACTTGACTGGGCCATGGGGTGTCCAGACATTTGTTCAAACATTATTCTGGGTATGTTTATGAGGGTGCTCCTGAATGACATAAATATTTGAATCGTAAAAATGAATAAAATGAATTTCTTTCCCTAATTGGGGTGGGTCCCATCCAGTCAGTTGAGACCCTGAATGGAACAAAAGACTGAGAAGAGGAAACTCCTTCTGCCTGACTTTTCAGAACTGGGACGTTGGTCTTTTCCTGCCTTTGGACTCAAATTCAAAGCCCTTCTTGGTTTTTGAGCCTGCTCGTTATTAGACAGGAACTTGTACCATTGGCTCTCCTAGTTCCCAGGCCTTAGGACTCAGACTAGAGCTAAATCATCAGCTCTTCTGGGTCTGTAGATCTTGGAACTTCTCAACCTCCATAATTACATGATCCAATACCCTGTAATCAATCTCTCTCTCTCTCTCTCTCTCTCTCTCTCTATATATATATATATATATATATATATATATATATATATATATCTAATATTGACTCCCAGGATTACCTGTATGAGACCTAATCCTTAAATAATAAGCTCATTCTTACTATGGCATCCTTTCTTCACATAATGATAGCTTACACATAGACTCTCTCACAACCTTCATAACCATGATGTGAGATATTGTCAGTTGCAGATGTGGAAACTGGAAGTTCAAGGGTTTATTGACTCCCAGATGACATATCTACTAACTCAGAGTCAAATTTTAAACCCCTATCTAGGGATTGTCTTTTGCTACCCTCAACATTAACTATTAATCCAAAAGTAGCCCTCTGACCTCTCTTACCTATTCTGCTCACCATTTCTTGTTTTTAAACAAAAGAAAAATAAAATAATTGAATCTGTAATTCTTGAATTTTTTAAACTTACAGAGATGACTCCCCCCACTCCATCTCCTCAGTGCTTTCAGCAGTACTAAGCTCTATAAATAATGTCATTGCAGTGGATATGGTGATGTTGCACCTCTATACCCGCTTAAGACTGAAGCACTTATTTACTCATTTCCCAGCTACATGGAAGACAGCTGCTGGCAGGCAATACTCAGCATCAGCCCTTTTCAGGAATTGCCTTGGCTGAGGATAGTTGACTGCCTAAAGTTATGCGTTCTTCTCACTGCTGCCTATATCAAATATTTGGTCCACATTGAGGTATAAGGATCTCAGCTCATTGTCCCAAGTCAGGACAATGCTGAAGCACCAGACCAGCTTCAGAATTTTTTGAGGAGTGAGCTGAGACCTTCATGAGACTTCACCAGAGCTCAGTTTCTCTCTCATTCCAATTGTCTTCCTTTCCTTCCATAGGTGTTAATCCCAAGAACACTTCCTGGTGAACTTCCTGTACTTTAATGTCAGAGTATATTTATTGCCCAGGGAATTCAACTTGTAAGAGTCATAGTGATATGAATTAAGTAAACAAGATAAACTATTCCTGGGGGTTCCTCTGTCCAGTGTTCTGTATAGAACATGCCAAAACTCAGGAAAGCATTACTGAGAAGAGAACATTTAAATTGGATCTTGAAAGATGAGAAGTTTCCAGGTGAAGAATAAAGTTCAGATAATTTTAGGGAAAAAAATATTAACAATGAATGCCTAGAGATGAGCCTGGGTCAGTACATGAAATGCCATTATTAAGTCCAAGGAGTTGGATTCTATACTGAAGACAAGCAGGTTTCCTCAATAGTAATCCGTTCTCCACCATTGCACTCAAGTCCTGGCAATTTCAGATCTTGTTTTAGAAGAACAACTCTAGCAACCGAGTGGACAAAAGATTACATATTGGGAAGAATACAGAAAAGGTATACAGTCTTCTAAGAGTTCCAGTTTATTGTCCTTTGCTTTATGTTTTTCTGCAACCCTAGCCTTCAAGCAATGGCAGGAAAATCACAATTTTCAAAGGTTGTAACAAATCAAAACTTTGTGATATCCTAAACTTGAGGCAGTTATTTGCATTTTGCATATCTTTTTAACATTAAAACTTGATGGATTTTTATTGCAATTACAGTTAAGCATGCTACATTTGAATATATTAGGACACTTACCATTAACATACTCACTTAGTCTTGATAATGGTGGAGTTTCAGGGATGCAAACATTTCAGAGCTTCAGTGTTTAAATAATTTCTGTAGCACCCCTGGCAAGTGTATGTGTACTGGATAAGACTCAATGAGGGCTCCTCTCTGCTTCTCTAGGAAGCCCATTTATTCATGGAAGAACTCCAACTGTTAGAGGCCTCTTCCTTATATTGAAAAATTTTTACTTTTAACAAGCTGTTTCAACACAAGTTCTCTAGTTCTAAACCTTACAGACAAACAGTTCACAGGAATTACAAACTTTTGCCTAATAGCACTTGGGCTACTTTTGTCTTTGACTCTTTTCTTTCCATATATTCTTCCTCTTCATCCTCACCCTTACAACCCATTTCATGATAACTATCAAATTTGCATCTCCAGCCTGAGACTCTTTCTGATCTCCAAACTACTATATCCAGATAGCTTTTGAATACTTTTGCTAGAATGTCTTTCATATAAATTCCAAATATCCCAAACAGGGCTGCTCTTCCCTCTCTCCCAAAGTGCTCTTTCCCTGTGTTGCCCTATTTCAGTGGTGACCACCTGATATATACATCACCTGCTATATCCATTTGGTCACCTGATCTACAAACCTGGCATGTGTCATTGATGAATGCTCTTTCAACTTTAATATGCATAAAAATCACCAGGCTGCGGGTTCTTTTTAAAATGCCAATTCTGATTCAGAAGCTTTAGGGTTGGGAGTCTGCATTTCTAACAACTTTCAGATGGTGCCAATGCTGCTGGTCCTTAGACCATAGTTTGAGTATCAAGGTTCTAGACTTCTCCATGTCTGTTAGTCATATGTAGCTTGGTAGAGAAAGCACAGGCTTTGGATTTAGACAGCTCTGAGTTTATTTTATTTTTTTATTTTTTTTAAGCTGAGCCACCACCTGTTGGCAGCTCAGTGGCAGCTCAGCTCAGGCTGGGAATTGAACCGCTGTTGCTCAGAGCTCAAACTCTTGAGTGAGCTCTTAACCAACTGAGCCACTCGGCCGGCCCCTAGACAGCTCTGAGTTTAAACAGCTCTAACCAATAATCATGTGTCTATGGACAAACCTTTTAACCTCTGTGCTGTAATCACCTCTTCTTAAAATGCAGATGGCCTGTCTCATGGGTATCTTAGATTATACAAAGTAAATAAAATGCACATCTCAGTATCTGCCATACTGTAGAGACTCAAAAATGTTAATTTTCTTTCCTTGGTCCAACCTGGAACCTAATAAAAATAAATTGATCATTTGGTGGCAAATTTTCCTTGGAGGAAAGAGGCTTGGTCTTTCTCAGAGAAAAGGACTCCTGTCTGGGCTGAGGCTGAGGTTTTAGTGGCCTGAGTAGAAGATGGACTCAGTGCAGGTGACATTCTATGATCCAGTACACAGTTTAGCTGCCCAGAAGAGAAGGGGTTTCCCTCTGAGTAGCTGCACAGTGGTCCCACCCTTGGAGCAACTCTGTGAGTGTGTAAGACTCTGCATGTTAAATCTGTCAGTTGCTAGGATCATTGTCCAGATTATAACTCAAACTCTGAAGTCCCACCTGATGATCTCTTTATGACTCCCATGGAGACTTGTGACCTAGTTGGCTGAACTGGGAAGAAGACAGATCAGGAGGGAAGAAACTGAGATTGGTTGAAGAAGGAATGAGTGAGGATTGAAATTTAAGGTTTCATAAGCAATGTAGATGAGTGTTTATGACAGTGGAGTTGAGAGTCCATTGGAAGATATGAATAACTGGACAAATATTATAATTGATTTCAAGATAGGATAGAGCTAAGAAGAGGTAGTACTTAGGAATCACACATAACCCAATGACAGGGGATAAGAGAATGTTTTCAAAAGGAAGGACAGACTACCACTTAACAGCATGTCATTTAAAAATGTGTTCATGTCAGTATATAGAGATGATCACTTGTCTTTCCATTTGTTGCAAAGCAGTCCACAATAAGGATATACTATAATATATTCAATATTGTTCCATCAGTAGATTTTTATAAAAAATGGAAATTTTTCCTATTATAAACAATGCTGCTCTGAATAATTTTAGCATTTCTTCATGTGGACCTGTGCAAGTGTTACTCTAAGGTACATACTAGATTTGAAAGAACTAGGTAGTTGATTTCACTTCTAATAAATATAACAAATTATATTACAAAACATATAATATATGAGGGCGCTATTTTTTTTACCATATTACCACTTTATATTATTCAACCTTTTAAATATTTTCTAAACTGATGAGTAAAATATATCTATTCATTTTTTATTTATGAATTACTTATTGATATCTTTTGTCTATTCTCTATAAAATTGTTTGGTGTACTTTAGGTATTTAAGGTATAAATCTCTTGTTTGTTATGTATGTTGATCAGTCCTATACAAACTTTGTCTATTTTAAATGTTTTTATTGTTGTTGCTACTCAAGGAAAAGGACCTTATGGAATTATTGATCAATAATATTAGTTTTCACTAATATTATAACCATAATTCCCTGCATCTAATATTTTTGGCTCATTTTGTTGCTACACTTTTATCTGGTTAAAATGAAAAATTGTTGTTAATTTTCCATGTTTCTAATATATATATACATATATATATACATATATATGTATATATATACATATATATGTATATATATAGTTATTTAGAATGATTTATAAAACAACTTACTGGAACAATAAATTTTAGGTGACTATTTTTGCCTATTATTATTTGATTAAATAAAATTTGGCATTTTCTTCAGTGAGCTGGTCCATATTATGCCTACTTTGAGGTTATAAGTCCTAATACATGGTGAATTTTTAGGAATCATCCAAATTAAAAAAAATGCATTCTTTGCAAAATAAAAATGTCAATAAATATGAAATTAATCAAGCAAATATATTGTATATTCAACTCCTGTATTTCACATATTTTTTATCTACTTGATTTGTCAGTTTCAGATATGTTATGATAAAATCATAATGATTGTAAGTTTGCAAATTTCTCCTAGATTTGACAATATATTTTGTAATTATATTATCAATTGTAATTATCAAGTGATTTTTATTATATATCTTTTAATTTTAAATTTTTCACTCTGATAGATGCCCTATTGATCCTTTTATTTATATGTTTTGTATTATATTTTGTCTTGTATTCATGTTACTGTACCTGCCAGATTTTAGTTGAGTCTCCTTTTCTTTGTAGTTTTTCCAAGTTCTTTTAGGGTGCTTCTTTTAAATAATTATGTAGCTTTTATATTTTTGCCAAGAAAACTAATCTTTTTTCACTATATTTTAATAAATATATTTAATACATTTAGATTTATTGTAATTATTGATAATTTGGAACTTTTTGCTATTTTTTTTAGTTTTATCTGTTTAATTTTTTTTGAGTTGTTTTACCTTTTGTTTCCTATGTTTAGATTAATCTGTTTTTCTTTCTTCCCTTTTCACTCTAATCAACTGAAAATTATACATTTTATTTCTAGTATGTTATGTTTATATTATAATTTAAATTTTTCTGAAAATGTTATTTTAATTATTATTTATATTGTCCCTCAAGAGAGGCAAGAATCTTAGCACATGCTTACTTATTTTTCCTATATATGTGTTGTTCATGAAGACTGAGATGGTTTGAGGTTTTTTGTTTGTTAGATTTTTAACATTTATTTAGAATTGATAATATGGTTGCCTATTACTTGTCTTGTTATGTCCTTTTGTATCTCTTCTATTTTAAAAATTATTTTCTTTTTAATTTTGCTAGATACTTTCTCAATACTAATTTACTTAAGATTTAGGGTTGCTAAATTCTCTACAATTTTTATGTTTGAGAATGTTTTCATTTTGCCCTTTAAATTAAAAGATAATTTTTCATGTACAGCCATGATGAGGTAGTTTACAGCAGACCAATGTTACTCTTGCCAAGAAATACTAGAAAACCTAGATTTAAAAAAAATAAAATCTGATTGAAGGTATGAAATAGCTTATAAGACAGTCAGAATTTAAGGACTAAGATCCTAGAGAGACAGGAGATACATTGAAATGAGTTTAACAATCTGTATGTTGTCTTTTCCTTTTAGGACTTTTCCCTTTAGGACATTTGCTGATTGTAAGCTGAACTGATATGTTAGCAGTCTAATTTTTTGTTTGTTTGTTTGTTGGGGGAGACAAAAAAAGGATGGGACCTGTGAATGAAGGGGCAATTTGGGAAACACTCCAGGCTCACAGCTGGGGCATCAGGAGTGATAAAAACAAAAGACCAGGCCTTTCAAAGTCTAAAGACCAGCTTCAAGTCAGCCCATTCTCTGATTAATCAAGGTGAGGGACCAGCAGATAGGGTTAATATTCTCTGGAAAGAGATAACATCCAGAGCCTCCACTATCCTTTATACATTTGGAAAAAATTATCAGCAGTGACAAAAGTTGGGCCAAAAAAATCATAGTTGATAAAAGAGATTGACAGACCTTCCAGGTGTTAATGTTCTTAAACACCGAATTTAAAACAATGAAGAGAATAATGAAGTAGGGAAACACATGGAGAATTTCAGTAAGAAATTGAAATCTAAAGAAAAATTAGTGTAAATGTAAAACTGAAAAACACAATATCTAAAATTTTAAACTCAACAGATGGGTTTAGCATCAGATTGGACATAGCTGAACAGAGGGCTAGTAAAATTAAAAAAGAGGTTGGTAGAAAATATTTAGAAAGAAGTATAAAAAGAAAAAGAAAATATAGAAAATAGGGAAAAGATAATTACAACATATGGGATACCATGAAATGGTCAAATATATGTGTAAGTTTAGTCCCAGACAGGGAAAATAAAAAGAAATGTGACAGAAACAATGTTTGAAGAAATAATACATGGGAATTTTTCAAAACGGATAAAAGATATAAAGCTTCAGATTCAGAAGTACCACTGCCACCAGGATAAAAACAACGACAATAGGCACATTATAGTCAAATTTTGGTTGAAATCCAAAGAAAAGAGAAAAACTCTAAAAGCTGCCAGAAAAGAAAGACATGTAATTTAAAAAGGAGCAATGATTCAGTGAGTGCTGACTTCTCAACAGAAATTGTGGAATCTAATTCAAAGCAATGATGTCTTTAAATCCTGAAGGAAAAGAAGCAACCTTAAAATTCTACACACAGAGAAGATACCTTTTCATAGCATACTTTGCCAAATTAATAAATTATCAGTCAATAACTAATCAGTTTAAAAATTATATAATTTTTATGTTTTTAATGCCCCTCTTGCACTCTGAAAGGTGACATGGTTCAAATGATAAATTGGAATACCTGCCTTTTTCAGGGTAAGAGTTTGTTTAGTTTTGCAAGAAACTGACAAACTTTCTTCCCAAGTGGTTGCCATTTTGCATTCCCACCATGTATGAATGAGAGTTCCTGTTGCCCACATCCTCTCTAGCATTTAGTTTTCTCAATGTTTCAGATTTTAGCAAGTGTGCAATGGTATCTCTTTGTTGTTTTAATTTTCAATTTCCTAATGACATGTGATGTTGAATATCTTTTTATAACCTTACTAATCATCTGTATATGTTCTTTGGTGAGATGTATGTTTGGATCTTTTGTCCATTTCTTATTGGGTTGTTTATTATTGAGTTTTATGATTTTTTTGTACCAGCCATTTTTCAAATATGTGTTTTGCAAAGGTAATTTCCCAGCCTGTGGCTTTGGTTTTCATTCTCTTAACAGTGTCTTTTGCAGATCAGTAGTTTGTAAATTTTAGTGAAGTCCAACTTTTTTAAAATCATGAATCATACACTTTCCTTTTTTGACAATTTCTTTCAGATGTATTTTCTACTAAAAATCAAACTCCCAAGACAGGACAACGGTGCTGGTTTTGTTAAAACAAAAATGAGTGACAATTTTTAATTCAAAGGTTTGAAAACACAAGACATTGATTTCACATTACATACAATTATAATAAACATTAGCTGTAGACTAATAAAATATTTAAATTTCACATACACACAGATGTACTTTAAAGTGTACTTTAATCTTACATTATTGATTGTAGTCCCCATACTGTATTTCATATTTCCATGCCTATATTGTGACTACTAATTTTTACTTTCTAATCCCTTCACTTTCTCCCCTAATCCTACCCCCTTCCCATCTAGCAACCATCAGGTTTTTTCCCCTATTTCTGTTTCGTTTGAGTCTATTTCTGTTTTGTTTGCTCATTTATTCTGTTGTTTAGATCCACATATAAGTGAGATCATATGATATTTGTCTTTCTTAGTGTAGATGCCAGGCCACTGAACTATACTCTTGAAGCTGAAGTTCAATAATATTGAATGTCAACTATAATTAACTATCCATAGTCATGGGCTGTGGAGTACAGCATAGGGAATAGAGTCAATGGTATTGTAACAGCTATATATGATGTCAGAGGGGTAGCAGATTGAGGGAGTTATCACTTTGTGAGGGCTATAAATGTCTAACTATTACATTGCTTTGTACACCTGAAATTAATAATAAAAAAACAAGTAGGGCTTCTTCATGGTGGATCCCATGAAGGAGATCAGAAGGTCAAGACAAAGATTAAAAGGGCAGAGTTTTTACTATAATCTTTTGGTCCAAAAGAGCACATATTAAGTTTTTCTTAGATATTGTTGAAAAAACTTTTAATGGCATGAATGACCAGATATTTTATTTCAGGGGCATATATTTAATGGATAAGTCCCCCCCCAAAAAAAACTACCAGAGGATTAGTTTCAAAGTGTGATACGCCTCCTGGGGAGAAAGTATTTTGTATTTGAGTTTCAAAATTCCTAGATTTCACTTTCCAAAATATACTCAGAAGAAGATTAATAGAAATAAGTAAATAACTCTACAAATAATGTTAAACAATCTTCCCTTTGCTTGGTTATGTTTAGAGAGAATTAAATTTAGAGAGTAGAGAATGGTTCATGATAAAATGAATCATCACTTCAATTTTTCTTTAAAACCACACTAACCACAATAGAGATAATGAATTCAAGTCAATTTAGAGAATTAACCTATATAAACATAATCTAATTTGATATGATTAAAACTGACAGGTGGTACGATAAATTAATATAGACATGAAACAAAAACAAAAGCAAAAATGTACTTTAAAACAAGAAACACAGAACAATTTTAATCTTTAATAATCCATGTCTAATGAGTGAAAGAACATCACTGATTTGAGTTTAATTGTTTTCCCTATACAAACAGGAAAATGTGGCATATCTTTCTTCATTCCTTTGCTTTTAGTCTGTGCCTTTATATTTAAAATGGGCTTTTTGTAGACAACATATAATTGGATCATGGTTTTTTTTTCATACTCACAGTCTTCTTTTAATTGGTGTATATAGATCATTGACATTTAAAAGGATTATTGATATAGTTGTATTGATATCTCCAACATGTTTTTACTGTTTACTATTTATTGTCCTTGTTCTTGTTTTCTTTTTTGTCTTCTTCTTTTTCTGCCTTCTCCGGTTATAATTGAAGTTTTTGTACAATTTCAATTTTTAATCCTTCCTTAGCACATCATATATATATATATATATATATATATATATATATATATATATATATAGTGTTTTGTTGTTGTTGTTTTTCGTGGTTACCCTGAAGTGCAATATACATTTACAACTAATCTAAGTCCACTTTCAAATAACACTATACTGGGGGTGCCAAAAAATGTATACACATGACTTGTATTCATCTTTTGTTATCAGTACATATTGAGTATTACAATTTTAATACAGCTTTTTCCATTCTTAATATGTGTATACATTTTTTGGCACTCTCTGTATATAGTGCAAGTACCTTTCAACAACTACTCTCTCCCATCCCTTATAACACTGCAATCATAGCTGAGCTATAGTCTCCTAATACATTGCTGCTGTTATTATTTAAAAGAAACTTATTAGGTCAATCAAGAATAAGCAAAAGAAATTATTTTATTTTACCTTTATCCATTGTTTCTCTAGAGGTCTTCCTTTCTGTATGTAGATCTGAATTTCAGACCTATATAATTTCCCTTTTTTTCTGAAGAATTTCTTGTAACATTTCTTGCAAGGCAGGAGGACTACTGGTAACAAATTCCTTCAATTTTCATTTGTCTGGTAAAGTATTTTTTCTCACTTTTGAAGGATAATTTGCTGGATAAAGAAATATTATGTTGATGGTTCTTTTTTAAAAACACTTTAATTATTTTATTCTGTTCTTACTTGTATGTTTTCTGCAGAAAAGTCTGGGTAATTCTTATCCTTGCTCCTCAGTAAGTAAGGTGTTTTTCTCTAGCCTCTTCAAAAATTTTTCTTTGTGTTTAATTTTCTGTGGTTTGAATATGATATGCATAGGTGTCATATTTTAGTATTTATCCTGCTTCATGTTCTAAGCTTTCTGCATCTGTGATATGATGTCTATCATTAATTTGGGAAATTATGTTATTATTGCTTCAATTTTTTGTATCCCTCCCCTTTCTTTCTTCTCCTTATGGCATTCCCATTATGCATTTGTTATATCTTTTTAAATTTTTCTGTAGTTCTTAGATATTCTGTTCTTTTCATCCCTTTTTTTCTCTTGTATTTCAATTTTAGAAGTTTCTGTTAACATTTCTTCAAGCTTTTTGATTCTTTTCTTTCTACTGATGAGTATATATCAAAGACTTTCTTCATTTCTGTTACAGTGTTTTAGTTCCTACCATTTTTTTATTTGTCCTTAGGATTTTTATCTCTCTGCTCATATTACCCATCTGTTCTTTCATGTTGTTCATCTTTTTCCATTAGAGCTTTTAGCTTATTTATCATGGTTGTTTTAAATTCCTGGTCTGATAGTTGCAACATCTCCGCTGTATCTGAGTGTGGTTCTGATGTTTTTTTTCCCTTTAAACTGTGTTTTTTGTCTTTTAATATGCCTTGTAATTAAATTTTGAAAGCTTGACACGTTGATGGGTAAAAGGAACTTGGTAAATAGTCCTTTAGTGTGAGGTTTTATGTAAATCATGCTAGGAGTGGGCTATGTTTTCTGTCCATTGTAGCTATAGATGTCATAGGTTAAAATTTCCTCTGATGTCCTTTTTGTCTCATCTGTTGTCTTTTGGTTTTCCTAGAGACTCCTTCTTAAATGAAGTCTTATCATGCAGGTTTTTTCCATTGGATTCCTTGTTATTATACAGGAGCCCTATTGATGTGATGGTCAAGTAAGGGTACAGGGAAGCATTCTACAGTGCTATGATTATGTATCAATCTTTTGGTGAGCCTGAGCCCTTGAGCTGTGACCTTCTCAGCTTTATTTTGCTTTGTTATTATCCTTAGGTGAGAAAGGAAGGCTAGAGAGATTTGGAGTAGAATATTTTCCTCAGATCATTTAGGCTCTGATAAGGCCCCAGTCAGTTATGCTCAGGTAAAAAAAAAAAAAAATTGAAGGCAGGCCTTGTAAGGAAGAGCAGAATGCTCTGGAAAATTTCATAATGGCTACTTTTGTCTTTCTCTGCTGGAAGGGATTTTTCTGTGATCTTCACTATGAGAAATCTGGTAGTGCTCCTGGAGGTAAAGAACAGAGTATGGGTCTCCCCAGGATTAGAATTCTCTAAAATGTCTAACTCTCAGACTTGTCCACACTGAGCTCCCAACAACAAATCAGTTACAAGTTAAATTTTTCCTTCCCTGGTACTGGTTCTTATAGAGTTTTCTCCTCCTGGGCTTCTGCTGCAGTAAGTTATGATTCTTAAAATCTGCCTGTCTGTCTTTCTAACTTTCAGGGTGAGTGGTTTGCCCTGTGACCTCAGTTTTTAGTGAATCTAACAGGAGTTGTTGATTTTCAGTTTGTTTGCTTTTTTTGTTGTTGTGAGTACATAAGTGAATACTTCCAAACCCTTTACATGCCAGACAGGAAGCCATGCTTATAATGATTTTGTTTATTTGTTTCTAATGTCTGCTTCTTCTCACATGTGCATGGGATGCAAATGTAACCCAAGAGTGAGCTGGGAACTTTCTGTGCCTTAATGCATAAGTAGCACTGGCTCAAACTCCTATTCTACAACATGTGAAAAGTCCAATGTCAATTCAAAGATTTTTTATTTTTTAATGGGCTCATGTTTCAAGGCCTCCAGCTCATACCTCTGCTTCCCTTATGGTATGAATCCACTTGAAGATCTGTGCATGTGGTCCCATTTATTACACTAAAACAAATAAACAAACAAACAAACATTTTTTACTAATCAAAGAGCTTTAGGTTTGTGGAAGATTTTAGTAATATTTAGAGACAACTTAAAAGCAACTAAAAAGTGAATATTAAACATTTCTGGTCTTCAGAAATGTCCTAAATTATTTTCACCAACTAGAGTTCCAGACTGCCACCAAGTGACTCAATCCACTTCCTTTCTTCTCTCTCACCTCCCTCTCTGGAAGCAAAAAAATAAAATTAATCTTTTTGTTTATTATACCTATAACACTTCAATATCCTCCTTGCTTTGCACACCACCCCTCTGTTCAACCTGTCCTACCACATTGACAAATATGGTCCTCATTCCTCACCTTCCTTGCTTCTCAAAGTGCAAATCATGGAGGAATTGGTATCACCTGGGACACTGTTAGACATACAGAAGCTCAGGAACCACCCTGGGCTGTGTCATAAAAAGCATGGCCTTTTTCACATACCCCAGAGAAATCCTCTTATGTCTCATTGTCCAGAATTATAACACATGGCCACCACTGATACGAAGGTGTACAATTGGAAGGTCTAGTTTTAGTTTGGGCATTCTAGGAGATATAGTAAAAGATGGTTCAGGGGAGAAGCTTAGAGTAGTCATTAAGTGAACCAAACTTATGAAATCTGCTTTTCATTACTCCCCCCTTTTAAAAAAGAAGAAATTGAATTCAGAGAATTTTTGGCTTTCCTGAAGTTCCACATGAGGTGTTTCTTGGATCAGAAATTGTATTGAAGTTCAACATACTACAACATCACAGCTGCCTCTGATTTTCTTAGATATTGATAATAAAAATCACCAATGAATAATTTAGGTAATAGAAAAATAAATATAAAAACCTTTAAAAAGCTTACAAAATTATTTTCTCTTTTTACTACTGTTGCCAATTCAAAGTTGACAGAGCAAATCACTTTAAAAATAACTTTTTTTTTTTTTACCCTTTTTCTCCCTGTTTCCCCTACTCACTAGCTTTATATGCACTGGAATACAAAAGCTCAGATTGGAAAGCTCTTTGCAGCTGGACTGAGCTGGGGAAATGCTGACTGGCTTCAAATGAAGACAAGGCTGATGAACTCATCAGATGCCCTTGTATTAGAGAGAGTGGGGGCTGGATTTTCTGTAATGCTGTTAAAGTATGAAAATAAGCTGCTCAGGGGAATAACTGATGAGTTACTGTCTTTCACAAAATAGATAAATCTTTGGAAATTCATAACTTTATTGTGTGTTATGGTGTGGTCAGGATGGGTATGTGTGAGTGTGTGTGTGTGCATGTATTTTAGTTGTAGGGCAGGAGACAGCTCACTGTCTCCACAAATACGAGGACCTGTGTTGTCTTGGAGTTGTCAGAGAGGAAAGGTCTTGCTTCTAAAATTGCCTATTGCACTTGTTTTTCTATGAGGCAGGAATTTCCAGTATATTCTACTTGTCTTTTACTCATTTTTCTCTGAGGAAGCCCATTGAATCACTTAACCAGGAGAGGAAGAAAGTGAAGGTGACATAATAGTGACCTCAAGTCTTTGACAGCTTGTCAAGCAGAGAATGTTGCCTAGCTGCTGTCTAGTATTATATCAAATACACCTGATTTCTTTCCCTCACAAGAAACAAGAAAATATTGTAAAAATTTTAAACTTTGTTCATAGAGGCAATTATATGAGTATTTTACAAAGTTTCAACCCCAAATATACTGATGGTCTTTATATTGGCATATTCTATAACATCTTATATGAAATACTAGTCTCATGAGACACTTCGAAATAAAATGACATGGGTAAAACATGACATGTTCCATGTCATATCCTTCTTTAGGAAATTCATCAAGTATATCAAAATGCAAAAGGCTCTGTGCAATCCTGTCATGAAGAGAATCCATTCCGTTTTGTTTAACTCAGGAATTCCCAAACTTTTTTGGTCTTGTATCCCATTTTTATACTTAACATTTATTTAGATACTGTAGTAAACAAGCTCTGTGAGACACTCTCCAGATATCCAGATATGTGCTCAGGGAGTGGAGGAAACCTGGTTTGTAACACCAGGTCTAAACCGGTGGGTGAAGGCGGGTTACCAGCATAACCCTTGTCTCACTCTTAGCATGGCTGAATCCAAAGCTAATTAAAAAAAAAAATCCTGGAAAATTGCAAGTTGTCCAGTTCAGAAGACTGATTCACATCAACCAGATTAATAAAGATTGAGGAATAAACCAGTTAAGTTATTGAGTTGCAATTAGAAATCTTATTTGTAGTTATCAGAAACTTTTTTTCTTTTATTCCTGGCATGTTTCCCTTGGTATTAGCTACTATGTTAGGAGACTAAATGTGGCTGAAGGAAATGGTATCAAAGCACAGTTGCAGGGAAGCATGTGGGACATTTCACTGAGGCAACATTCACCCACACCGTGTGACTCAGAGCTCCATACAAAACAGCCCATTTTAATGACTGCGATAAAACTGCTCTCTCAGGTAGTGCTTGTTTATTTGTGTATTTTGAGCTTAAAGGCTTTCTTTGCAGATCCCAGCCACAACCACGTTAGCAGTTACTGATTTCGTTGGCCTGCCTCCCCGAATCCTGTCTGCCCTGTACCTTCCCTCACACCAGATGTTAACTGTGAAATGAGACGAGCAATTCCTGTCTCTCCTGCTTTTACTCTTCCTGTGGAGTCTCTCTCTTCAGTTCAAGCCCATATTTGGGGATTATGCTTAGAAATGAGCTGGCAGGCCCTTACATTCTCTCCCCTCAGTCATAGCTGCAGCATCTTCTACTTCCAATGTCCTCTGACCTCCTAGCACTTCAACCCTCTCCTTCAGGCCTTCCGCCTGCAGAGTGGAGTCACCTATGCCTGTATGTGGATTCTCCCCTGTGTTCTCACAGACCCCTCCTCCAGTATTCCACTGTCTTCTGCATCAACACCATCTCTGCTTTCCCAGCCAGTTCCACTGTTGCAGCCGGCACGTCTGACTCAACCATTCTACCTGCTTTGGACTTTGCTCTAGCTGATCTGGACACACTGTGCCATCCGGGGCTTTCATCTCCCGGTCTCCCGCAGGCTCAGAGGTGACCTCACTCACTCCTTTGTCCCAGCCCATGGCAGTGTGAAGCTGATATCTCCAGCCTAGCTGCATTTGTGGTCAGCAGCCCTACCCCAACTTTCAACCTCCTCAGCCCATCTTGGGGGCCCCGATAGGCAGCATCCAGGAACCCTCCTCCCCAATGCCCCTGTACGTAGCAGCCTCTTCATCACAGCTTCCTCAGCCACCTCTACTCCAGTAGCTAACACCTCTACATTTAACTCTGATGACACTGATGGAGATACCATCTTCCCATCTTCCCCTGTCTCCAATGAGAACTTCTCTCCATTTTCTGTGGCACTTCCTTGTTCTGAGAACACCCTGCTCAGTGGCAATGCTGCTTCAGCGCTGGTATGCACCAGCTGTCTGCACAGCCAGCCAGTGACCCAAATGCAAATTTCGATCTTTCATTTGACCCAGGAAAACCACTCAGCCCACATTTTGTCCTCCTGATGGGCAGTAGCCTAGAGCCATCATTGTGACAACTCTTTCCCTTTTGGAATCTCAGCTTTCCCAGAACAAGCCCCAGATTTAACCTCTCTTTCAGCCCAGCCATGCACTGGCAGCCCAAGTCCAACAGCCTCTGTGGGTTTGATCTCCCTATGTTCTACCTTTGGCATTCCTGTCAGTACCTAGCTGGCATTCTGTGACACCCCAGGTGTCTTTCTCTTTTGGATACCTACTGCTTCTGTCTTTGGAGCTGCCACAAAGATACCAAGCACTGGGGACAGTAACTCACCTTTAGCCAAAACCACTATAGTTCCATTTGCATTTTTGGGATCTCTAACCCCTATGGATAGCAGCAGCTTTGGAGTCAGGTCCAAGCTCTGTGTCTGGAGGACCAGTTTGGTTCAGAAGTCAGAGGGATATTCTGCACCGCTGCTGATGTTGGAGAAGTCTTAACCTGAGCCCTCACTGCCATTGGAAAGGCCAACTCCATGGAAAGCAAATCTGTTTCTGGAGATGCTTTCCTTCCTGTCACTGCCCAAAGTACCTGGGGCCTTCTTCTCATCTTCCTATAGCCATAAATAGCACACCGCTACTGTTGGAAGAGACAGCACCACTGAGAAGAGACATGTGCAGAAGATAGTTGTGTTCTTCCTTGTGGTCAGATCACCTGGGGCCCTTCTGGTTGGAACACATCTATAGTCAGAGGGACCAACACCATGTTGGTGTTGGGAGATACTTCTCTTCCTGCTTTTTGTCAGAACACCTGGGGACTCTTAGACCACTGTGCATCTCTGCAATCAGAGGGCCTGATGCCATATTTGTGTGTGAAGCCTATACTGTTCCTGCCTTCAGCCAGAGCACCTGAGGCCCAACTGTCCAGAGCACAGGTAGTGCAATAGGAGGGGACAGCACCACACCTGTACTTGGAGATACTTCTGGTCCCACCTTCACGCAGAGTACCCGAGGTCCACCTGTCCAGAGCACCGGTGGTGCAAAGGGATGGACCAGCATTCTATCTGTGCCTGGAGACACTACCATTCTTACCAATATTCAGAATAATGGGGAGATTACAGCCAGAGCACATTCATTCAGAAGGCAATATACCCTACAGTTTTGGGGAGACACTTCTAGTCTCACTTTCTCAGGTCAGCACTCCAGGGAGCCATCTAACCTTGACTTTGAAGGAACCAGCACCATTGAGAAACTCCCTGTACTTGGGAGCACATTTGCCACTACCTTTGGTTAGAGCAACTGTGCCCCTGGTATGCACACAGCAAGCAGAAATCTTGCTTTTAGGTACCCTCTTCACTTACCCAGGGCTTCATTGGAAACAAGTGCTAGGCCTCTGGTCCATTAATTTTCTCCTAGTACAAGATCCAGGACCTCAACCACAAAGCAGAAAAGGCTTCCTTTAGAAATGGCAGGGCACCACAGGACCCCATGAATGGGCCTTGTCCTGCTGGGCAGAAGCTCAATCCCTTCTGGTTATGTCAAACAAATTTAACCTGTTCTTTTTCTTCTTAAAGTAAACTGGAGGCTTACTTTTAGCAAAAATATAATCATTTTGTTTTTAATAATATGAGATGCTTGTGGAAGGTAATACTCAGAATGCACTTCATGCATTCATTCACTTCTCATTTCCTGTATTTAGTCTCTGAGATGTACTGGGGACTCTTCTAGGTAGTAACATCAATTACAATAAATGGCCAAATGCCTGCCTTTGTGGAGCTTACATTCTAGCTTGAGGGGAGAAAGTAAATAACATACATAATAAGTCAGTAAATTATCTGGTAGGTTAATAACACCAAGTGCTGTGGGGAATGGGCCCTTTGTGACAGACACCCTGACCCTGACAGGAGTGCCCACTCAGGCTGGCTCAGAGAACACACACTGTTGGCTGCCATTGGTTTCTCTAGCCCTCCAGGAAGGCTGCTGAGAGCATTTAAGTGTTATCAATGAGCTGTTTGGAAGTGAGGGCAGGCTGGCAGAAGAGAGGGGAAGGTAGGGAGATCAGACTCATCTACCCTACCCCCTGTTGTGTTTGGCTGATTTCTCCTGGTAGAATATAATGGGGGAGGCGGGGAGATAGATCTAAGACTTGACATAGAATCACACAATGAGTGAGTGGCCAGGGATCAAGGGACCAGAGGCCAGATGTGTCAGGATGCAGAGAAAACTCTCACTGAAATATTTATCCACCCACCCTGGGTAATCAAAAATTCAAAGCTTTTAGGTAAAAATCATGTTATTCTGCTGAGTTTCCCCAGTTCTTACTATGCATGGGATTTTCACAGCCTTCACAGCAAGCTCTATGGCTTGGTTGAGTCTCATGACTTCTCTTCTGTACTGGAAAAGAGAGGGACATGCTTTAAAAAATTCCAGACTGCCTTAAAGTGGCTTTTAAGTGGAGAGGATTTGAATTAACTCCAGAAATGCACTGCACAAAATTCAGAGATATCACGTAGCTTCTTCTAATCTCATCTTTTTTAATCTGTAAAATGTAAAAATACCTTCTGCCTTCCAAAATAGGTAGACCATGCAAAAGGGATTTGGGGAATGCAAAATCCAAAAGGTGATAAAGCAGAGAGCCTGAGTTTGAATTCTGCCTCTAGCACACAGTAGATCCTGGCAGAATACTTAATCTGTGGGTAAAATGTAACTAATAGTGTCACATTTATTTAGTTGTTGTGACAATTAAATATAAGGCACTTAGAACACTGCCTGGCACATAAAAGGTGAAATATACACATTTGCCATTTTATTAAAAAATGTTAATAATTCATAGAAATTACTGGTATGTTTTATTCATGTATAATCCCTTCAAAATCAGTACAATGGGGCGGTAAGCCTGAGATCCTAGTAAAGATTTAACCAGCTAGCTGAGAAGGTTTGTTGGGAAAATATATAGTTGATCTTTATCACTTTCTTTTCTGTAATTACCAACTCCTCTTGGCGCTCCAGAACACCAATTAATTAGTATCGTTAAAAGGTAGCAGAGAACTGAAACTTCCACTTTGAAGTGCTTCTCTTATGGAGAACTCCACCTCCAGGAGAATTTGTACATGAAGTGTGAAGCAAACCTGCCCCCAGTGTGGCTGAAATGGAACCCAGTAAGGTATCCTGTGACATCAAGTGTAGAGCCCCCACAGTATGGAAGCTGGAGCAGTGCAAGTGGATTTATCGCTTCTTACCCAGGAGAGGCTTGTTAACAGAACTACATGCTTTTTGCTGAAAGGTCAAGCACAGACAGACAGGTTTGACAGAAAAGAGTGTTTCCACATTAAAAGCCTAGAGGAGAAATGTCTGTCACTTCTCTCCGTAGTTGCCAGCAGCTGTCTGGTGCTACAGTGACATGTCTTTCGACATTTTGGAGCTTAGCTATAGACTGGGTTCAGAAAGAACCTTTCTGGATCAGAGGATGGGGTAGGTGAAGGGAAGAGAACATTTTTTGCTTCGTTTCAATAAATAGACATGTAATGTTCCTACTCCATCTTTTCCCTCAGAATCACTGACCAACTGAAGGAAAAATGCAAAAATAGAGGCAACCATGATGGAAGTAGGTCACAGGACAGAGCCCTTGGTGGGTGACAGATAGAATTAACTTCCTATGTCTTCTTCTAGGAGTCCTTTCCACCTTTCCCTTAACTACAGTAGGATGGTGCTGCATCTAAGCGGTATCTCTGCTGAATTATATTGTCAGGTTGAGTTTGTTTGAACGCAGGAGCAATATGGCAGGCAGTTTGCAAAGATAGCCTCCCAGCCATCCAATATCTATGTTCTCTGTAGTTCCTCCCCTCCCACTTTATTTATTTGGGGCAAGGGAGATGGAGTTCTCAGTCAGAAGCTGAAGTAGTAAGGAAATTGAGGTGCTAAAGCAGAAGTCAAAGTAATAAAAGAAAATACTGTGGGATTGAAAGCACAGTGGTTACAGGAAGCTAAACAATGTGCAAATCTAGGCCTATCAGTTCAGGTGAATATTCTCATACATGAATATGAGATTCTGCATTCCAGTGACCCTTTTGTGTATGTCTCAGAGCAGTGGTTCTCAAAGTACAGTATCAGCATCACCTGGGAACTTATTAGAAATACAAACTTTGGGGCTATACCCTAAACATACTAAATCACACACTGTAGGGTGGGACTAGAGTTTAACAAGCCTGTGTTTAACAAACCATCATCCTGATGCTCATTAAAGTTTGAGAACTAGTGGCTTAGAGATTTGTTACTCAAAGTGGGAACCATGGAGCTTGTTAAATATACAGATTTAGTCTGAATCAGAAAGTGTTTGTTAATAATATCCCCAGATTAATCATGTGCATGGATTGTTTGAGAAGCATTGGCTTAGAATGTTCATGATAAACTAGTGGTAGTACCTCCAAACATGAAGTGTTTGCAGAGCAGACAATCTAGAGAACATAAATTATCTGAACAAAAATATATGAAGAGACCCTGGCCCTGAACAGAACTGAGCCCTGGTTAAATTGGTGCTTCAACCTCCAACCTAAAAACCTTCCCAAGAAAGACCTATACTCTCTACCAATCTCTAGGATATAAACCAGACTCAGCTTTGGAACTTGGAATGGCCTAAAAATTCTTGAGCTACAATGTCTTTCCAACTAGAGAGGGAAGGCTCCTTGTTGTGGGAGTCAGCTATAGCCCTGAGGTTATAACTGTGGTTTCTTTTCAAGGATTCTCGACAGTATCTTAGGAGTTGCCTGAGAGACTAGTAAGTCAAGGCAATGCCTCTTTCCCATCTTGTGGACCTCTCTTACAGTCTTTTATCAGTGATGTCAGCCCCTATTCTCATAGGGAAAGGGAAAAGGAAGCTTTCATTTCCTGAGCTCCATTATGTATAAGGCATTTTGCTCTTTCTTTGTATGCCTCATAACATTGTTCCTTATAACCATTCTATGTGGTAGGCATTACTTATTAACTGATTTAATTTATATAAGCTTTAAGATCATGTCCACATTCCTATCATTAAAGCTGTTTTTCTAGGCTCTCCCATCTTCTGATACAACTTTCAGGTCTGCTCATTATTAGATAACTCAGGGTGAGTATGGCAGGATCCTACCTAGAAGGTAGGGCAGGATGAGATGTTTGAATTAAGACATTTTATATCCTCTCAAGGAACATCTAAAGAGAAAACATAATCCATAATCTTCTCAAGATGCATCTGGTAGGCATTCAGATCAGTACGTTCTGACAAGTACATAGGCTTTTCAAGATAACTGTTAAGTCTTTAAGAGTGGAGGAGGTAAGGAAGCAGCATAGCATAGGAAGAAGGCACTGAGTTTGGATTTCGGTTTTGAGCTTTGTTCTAGTTTCCCAGTTTATTAGAAGAGTGAACTTGGTCAAGGTTAAGATTAAACTCTTGATCCTCAGTTTTTTTTGTCTTGTTTTTTACATGAAGAGATTGAGACAGAACAAGACCCTAAAATAATGTTAGTCCCCTTCCTTCGACCCACCCAAGCCACTTCCAGTGGTTTTCCATACAAATGGCCTATTTTGACTCATGCTGAAGTTTCCCAAAATTTCTCAAAGGTTCACAAACCCCAAACAAGCAGCTTCTGGCCTCATTATGCCCCGTGCCTCTAGTTCAGCAGTCCCAAGCCCAGCACTAGTGGCAACCAGCCTCAGTTTGCAGGTTAGCTTCTTCGAGGCATCTGCAAGCTCAGCACAAGTGCCAACCATCTGCAGATCACTTTGTCACTCATACCAAATGGCACTGGGTAGGGCATAGGCATTGGCTGACCTTGCTCTGCAACACAGCCCACCTCCCACCCCTGCAGGAGGCCCCAGAACCAAAACCACTGGTAGCCAGCTTCAGACCACACCAGAGCACCACCTAACCACCTCCACAAATGACACACTCAAAGGGCAGACTAAGCAGGCACCAGAGTCCTGCTAAAGCAAATCCTGTTCTATAGGAGCAGCCCCTGCACAAGAGCTCCTCCACTGTAGTCATAACCAGGCCTTACAACCAATCTACCTGAGGGTCAATCCCTTCTATTGATGTGCAAACAGCAACCAAGGCTCAACTGCAACAGGTGGACACACACAACCCACACAAGTAACACACCTGGAGCACCAAGCTCAGGTGACTAGGAAGACTGTACCATTGGGACCCACAGGACACCTACTATGTAAGGCCACTCTACTAAGATTGGGAGACATAGCAGCCCTACCTAATACATAGAAACAAATAGAGGGAGGCAGCCAAAATGAGGAGACAAAGAAACATGTCACAAATGAAAGACCAGAACAAAACTCCAGAAAAAGAACTGAACAAAATGGAGACAAACAATCATCTACAGATGCAGAGTTTGAAACACTGTTTATAAGGATGCTCAATGATCTCATTGAGAATTTCAACAAAAAGATAGGAAACATAAAAATGAAGATAAAAAAGATAAAAAAGAACCAGTCAGGAATGAAGAACTTCCCAGGTAAGAAAAAAGCTAAAGGAATTCATCACCACCAAACCAGTACTACAAGGCATGTTAAAAGGACTTCTTTGAGAAGAGGAAGAAAAAGATTAAAAAAAGATAAAAATATTAATAATAAATTGCAATAAATACATATCAAGGCAATAAATACATACCTATCAAGAGACAAAACATATTAATAATAAAATGACAATAAATACATATTTATCAACTATTACTTTCAATATAAGTGGATCAAATGTACCAATCAAAAGACATAGGGTGGCCAAATGGATAAGAAAATAATACTCTTACATATGCTGTCTATGAGAGATTCACATCAGACCAAAGGACACATACAGACTGAAAGTAAAGGGATGGAAAAAGATATTCATGAAAATGGAAATGAAAAATAATAAAAATAAGAATAAGAATAAGAAGAAGAAGAAGAAGAAGAAGAAGAAGAAGAAGAAGAAGAAGAAGAAGAAGAAGAAGCAGCAGCAGCAGCTGGAGTAGCAATACTTATACCAGATGAAATAGACTTTAAAATAAAGGCTACAAGAGACAAAGAAAGACCCAGGAATTCCACTTCTGAGTATTCATCCTAAGAACTGCAAAACACTAATTTGAAAAGACATACACATACATATGTTCAGCAGCATTATTTACAACTGCCAAAATAAGGAAGCAACCTAAGTGTCCATCTATAGATGAATGGATATAGAAGTGGTACATATATACAATGGAACATTACTCAGCCATTAAAAAGAATGAAATCTTGCCACCTGCTAAAACATGGATGGAAATAGAGGATATTATGCTGAGTGAAATAAATCGAGCAAAGAAAGAAAAAATACCTTATGATTTCACTTATATGTGGAATAAAAAAAACAAAATAAACAAAACAGAAACAAACTCATAGATACAGAGAACATTTTTATGCTTGCCAGATCGGAGGGAAGTTGAGGAATGGTGAAGAGGGGGAAGGAATTAAGAGCTACAAATTGACAGTTACAAAATAGTCATGGGGATGTAAAGTACAGCATAGGGAATATAGTCACTTATAATAACTATGTATGGTGTCAGATGGATACTAGATTTATCAGGGTGATTACTTCATAAGTTATATAAATATCTAATCACTGTGTTGTACACCTGAAACAAATATAATAGTGTATGTCGACTATAATAGAAAAATTTAAAAAACATTTAAAAATCCCCTAAATCTACCATATTACCCAGCAACCGTACTTCTAGGTGACTTTACTAGAAAAATGAAAACTTATGTTCACATAAAAACCTGTATACAAATGTTTTTCTCTGTTTTTAGTAGCCTTAGACATAATGACCAAATAGAGGAAACAACTTCAATGACTTTCAGTAGGTAAATTGATAAACTGTGGTATAACCAACAGCAAAACACTACCCAGAGGCAAAAATGAAGAAACTATTAATACATGAGACTAGGCTGAGTCCTAAAAGCATTATGTTAAATGAAACAACCCGGTCTTTAAAGGTTACACTCCATATGATTCTATTTATATGACATTCTGGAATTGGAAAGAAGGATATATTTTAATATGTATTTCTAAGAATTAAAACAAGTGCGGTAGGACTGTAGAAATAAGAAAGAGTATGAGATAAGAAAAAAGAGTAAAAAGGGAAAAAGTAAGCAAGTCAGCATAGAACTAAATAATAAGAAACAATAATTTTTATTTATTTGTTTTTTAAAGATTTTATTGGGGAATTTGGAGAGGGGAACAGCGCTGGGGATTCAGGGGATGGGGAACAGACAAGTTTCTGTCCTTTTATTCTTCAGTCTAGTTGTGGAGGACGTTGCTTCACTGACCCATGTTGGTATTATCATTGCGCTCTTCCCGGGTGAGGCAGATCGGTCACTGGCCTCTGGGCGGCTGCTCACGGTGGCTCTTGGCAGCTCACACTGGCTGCCAGCCACTCACTCTGGCTGCCGGCCACACACGGTAGCTTATGGCAGCCCACTGCAGCAGCGGCTGCAGCCTACTTTCAAAACTCTTACAACCAATAATAAAAATAATGATTATTTTATAGAAGAAAGTGAGACTAAGAGAATTGGAATAACTAACTTATCAAATTGAGGCCTAGTAAGCAGAGAAGCCAGGATTTTAACCTAAGAAGTCAGGCTTCAGCCATGACACTTTTCAACACTACGCTATCCTGTCACTCTTGTAGCTCTTGATGAGGATCAAATTTTGAGCCTAAGGTAAATAGAATCCATGGAAAGGCTCTATAAACGTCCATTGTTTTATCAGATTTCTATTTTTTTAAAGATCACTCCAACTACAATTTAGAGTACAGACTGGTGGAGGGGGACTTGATGGGCAGTATAGAGTGGGACATGAATTTCATGGCTGTTATGCAATGCACTGTGCCCTCCCCCCCTGCATATGTTGAAACTTTAACCTCTAGCACCTCAGAATGTGACTGTATTTGGGGATAGTGCCTTTAAATAGGTAATTAAGTTAAATTGATGCTATTAGATTGGGCCCTAAACTAATCTGACTGAGATCCTTATAAGAAGAGGAAAGAAATGTGGACACAAAATGAGACACTAGAGATGTGTTTGCACAGAGGGAAGATCAGGTGAGGACACAGTGACAAGGCAGCCATCCAAGGAGAGAGGCCCCAGGAAAGACAAAATGACTGATACCTTGGTCTTGGACTTCTTGCCTCCAGAACTATAAAAAATAAATTTCTGTTGTTTAAGCCACCAATCTGTGGTATTTTCTTATGGCAACCTAGACAAATTAGTGATATTAATAGCTGTAACGTGTATAAAAATAATACCACAAAAGGTGGGAAAAGCAATAAAGCTATATAGAAGTAAAATTTCTTTATATCATTTGACGCTGAGTCTGATAAGATATATATGGTAAATCCTAGAGATCTGAAGATCTGATAAAACAAACCTCCAAAACCAAAGTTGAAACACCATTAAATTAAATTAAGTTAAATTTTAGTTAAATTAAAATTAAACTATATTAAATACTACATTAGAAAACATTTACTTAATGAAAAATAAAGCAGTAAAGAAGGAACTGAGGAACCAAAATAACATGGTCTTTTCTATAGCAAATCCTAAGGAAGCCACTGAAAATGTCCTAGAATTAAAAAATAAGTTCAGCAAGTTTGCAGTATATAGGATTAATTCACAAAATCAATTGTCAGTTGTATTTCTATACAATTGCAATGTACAATCTGAAAATAAAATTAAGAAAGCAATTACATTTACCAAAGCATCAAGATGAATAAAATATTTAGGATTAAATTTAACAAAAATGTGCAAAACTTTTACACTCTGAACAATACAAAACATTGTTGAAAGAAATTAAAGAAGGTCTAAATAAATGGAAAATATCCATGTTCATGGTTTGGAAGACTTAACATTATTAAGGTGACAATACTCCCTCAATCAATTTACGACTCAACACAATCTCTATCAGAATCCCAGCTGACTTCTTTATAGAAATTTAAAAGCAGATTTTTATGAAATTGCAAGGCACCCAGAATAGCCAAAACAATTCTGCAAAAGAGGAACAAAGTTGAAGGACTCACACTTTTTTATTTCAAAACATTCTGCAAAGCAAAGATAATCTAAGACACTATGGAAGTGGCAGAGAGGTAGACATACAGATCAAAGGATTATAATTGTGTTCAGAAATGAACTCAGAAATTTGTGGTCATCTCTGATCTTCAACAATAGTGCAAAGATTATTAACAGGAAAAGGCTATTAATATTGTCTTTTCAGTAGACAGTACTGGGACAACTGAATAACCACATGCAAAAGAATGAAATTGAACCTACTTCATGTGATATACACAAACTAACTCAAAATAGATCAAGAACTAAATGTGAGGGCTAAAACAATAAAACTCTTAGAAGAAAAAATAGAGATAAATATTTATGTTTTTGAATTTGGCAAAGAATTCTTAGATATGGCACCGAAAACATGAGCATCAAAAAAGAAATAAATTAGACTTCATCAATGTTAAAAATTTTGTGCTTTAAAGGATATTATCAATAAGTGAAAAATCAAACTTGCAGAATAGGAGAAATTCTTTTCAATCATATGCTAATAATGGACTTGTGTCTAGAATAGATAATTAACTTGTATAACTCACTAGCAGAAAGACAAATAACCTAATTTTACATGTCAAAGCATCTGAATAGAAGCTATTTCTCCAAGGAAGGTATAGGAATTGCCAATTAGTACATAAAAAGATGCTCATTTTCATTAGCCATCAGGGAAATGCAAATCATAATCACAATGAGATACCACTTCACAACCACTAGGATATCTAGAATGAACAGGTCAGATCACAAAATATGTTGGTGAGCATGTGGAAAAATTAGAATCCTTGTACAATGCTGGTGAGAATGTAAAATGGTACAGCCACTTTGGAAATATTAAACAGCCAATCTATTAAACGTAGAGTAACCACATGACCCAGCAATTACACTTCTAGGCATATACCAAAGATAAATGAAAACATATGTCCACACAAAAACATGTACTCAGATGTTCATAGCAGCATTGTTTATGATAGCCCAAAGTTGGAAATAACCTGAAGAATGGATAAACAAAATGTGGTAATAAATATAATGGAATATTATTTGGCCTTAAAAAGAGAATCTAGTGGTGATATATGCTATGATATGGAATAACTTTGAAAACATTACATTAAGTGAGAGGAGAAAGTCACAGGGGACCACATATTACATAGTTGTGTTAATACAATGTCCAGAATAGGGGAATCTATAGAGATAGTAAGTAGAGTAGTGCTTGCTTAGGTCTGGGGTTGGAGTGGGGTTATAGCTAAAGGGTACAGGATTTCTTTCTGAGAATGCTCTAAAATTGAATGTGGTGATGTGATAGTTGCATATAGTTTTGAAGATGCTATAAGCCTTTGAATTGTATACTTTAAGTGGAGGAAATATATGGGATTTGAATTCTATCTCAATGAAGATATTTTAAAAATGGAAGAAGAGGAAGAGGAAGAAGGTCAAGCAAGGACCATGGACAGTGCAGGGAACCAAGGAACCAGAGTACTAAGGAACCAGTATTTAATGGTCATATGGAAGGCTGTGATCTAGTGAAGAAAACTGAGATGCGTTAAAAAGAACTATAGCCCAAAACTCCCAAGTCTGGCATCAAAATCTCAAGATAAAATAATAAACAGAACTTTAAACACAGTAACCATAGTGAAGGTCCTAAGGCAGCTGTAGAAACAATGTGAAAAGTGATGGGATTTGGAGAAGTGAGGCACATGATTTACTGACCCCTCCCAGGAAGTTATGTCATCCAACTGATGGTCTTCCTATTGGGAGTGCAGGCAGTTCTGCTGATTGGGAGTAGGTGGGAAGAGGAAATAAATTCATAAAAGACATAATTTGCTTTTCTTTGATTTTGAGACTGGTTCTGCCCATGAAAACCATCCTTATGTGGCAGTTGTTAAATCAAAAGGATCCAGTGATAGAATCTAACCGTCATCTTTCCCTTCTTTAATATGGGAACAGGTTAGCTGTGCAAACCGATTGGAGGAGGGAGGATAGATAGGCATGCTACTCATATTCTTTCCTGGGAAGGTCTCTCATCTGGTCTTTCCATGGGCGACACGAAAGAAACAGTAACTAGGGCCGGCTGAGTGGTGCGTTGGTTAAGAGTTGGCTTGGGACGCCAGCTCTGAGCAACAGAGTCCCAGTTCAGATGCCACATTAGGGCCAATGACACTGTGCCCTCTACAGCTAAGATGGTGAACAACAGCTCCACCTGGAGCTGGGCTGCTGTGAGTCGGCGGCCATGGTGTAGGCTACAGTGAAGCTGTAGTGAGCTGCCATAAGCTACTGTGAGTGGCTGGCAGCCGGCGTGAGTTGCTGGCAGCCAGCGTGAGCTGCCAAGAACTGCCGTGAGCAGTCGTCCAGTGGACTGTGACCAATCTGCCTCACCCGGGAAGAATGCAATGATAATAACAACTTGGGCCAGTGAAGCAACGTCCTCCACAACTAGACTGAAGAACAAAAAGACAGCAACTTGTCTGTTCCACTCCCCTGATTCCCCAATAAAAATTAAAAAAACAAAAAGAAACAGTAGTTATAAGATTTAATATTTTTTGTAGTTAAGAGACTCATTAGAGTTCATTTTGTTTAATAATTTTCAAAATTTTATTTGCACTGCAGTATATTTTCAAATGAAATCTTACCTGAAACTTAAATGCATAAAACCAATAAATGTGATATTGTTCTAATTGATACCAGGGTAAGAGTCCCTTTCTGCAACTATAGAAACAGGTACCCCAAAGCTAGGGTTGACCAGATCATTGTAAAAAGCCCTTTATCCAGCCAACCACCATAAGGATATTAAAACCAAGATTCAAAAAGAAGTGACTTGCTTAAGTCTCCCTCGCTATTAATTATCTCATCTGGAATTTAAGGGCTCTTTCTTACCATCATGTGTTTTAGAATTTAAAGTAAACTGTGAAGCTGCAAATTCTTCCAGATATCTAGGAACAGAAAAAGTACAACCAGGAGGCAGAAAGAAGCTGCTTTCTTTTTGTCAGCAGTGTCTACAACAGAACATGGCTCTCCTGTGGCCATCTTGGAGGTGAATACACTTACGGCATTCAAAATATAAACAAAGATGATGGAGACATGACAAATTTGACCAAATGAAATTCTTTGGAGCGGCAGTTTTCAATCCTGACTGCACATCATTATAGACTGTGGAGTACTTTTGTTGTTGTTTTTAAATTACAGATGCTAAGGTTTTTGTTTTGGGAGCTCAGTAAACTTTCTCAAAATCTTATGCAAGTGTCAACACTTTACCCCGGGGTAAAAACGCACACAATCACAATATTTTGCATATCTTTGGGGTATATCCTGAAGTACCCCAGATATACAAGTATCACACCCATGGACTTCACTTTAAATTCCCTTAATCTGGAGTAAAGGGATACACTTTTTCAATATTGTTTTCTCTTAATGTAGCTCAAAGCACGATTCAGTTATAAAAGTTTAAATTTAAAAAAATCATTTTAATGCCCATATATATTTTGAGATAATGACCTCAATAATAAGCATCCCTTACTTGTCTAGGTATTCCTTTTAATTCAGAATCAGATGCCTTAACGTAAACTCTGGAGCAGTCTCTAGTTATTATTAACCTATGGAAGCAAAGGCTGTATTGAAGCCAAGCTGGACCAAACATTATGGAAACTGAAAAACTGGCTATATGCTCAGTCTCCTTAATCTCTGCAGATGCTTCCAATACTGGCCACCAGGAGTGCACATTTCCACCTCAGAAAAAAAAATGTGGGTTTCTGAGTCAGACTTCCCAACATCCAAGACTGAGTCTTGCCAGGTACCAGCTCTGGCTACTTGCCTCAGTTTCTTCTTTTGTGAGACAGTGAAATAATGTCCTTTTTAATAGGATGACTGTGAAGATTAAATAAAATTATGGTACCTGGCATTTGGTATGAAAAATAATATGTATAAATAGAAAATGTATATAACAGTGGACATGATATGAGAAGTTGACAAAATAAAAGACAGTAGAACTCTGATCCACAATGTCTTCAGCTACCAGTCCAGGAAGCCAAATCATAGCTTCCATAACAATCAGCCCAGTAAAGCAGGGCTTCCAGCTTCCCTAATTTTTGCCTCTGTTTCCAAGTCAGGACCAACCAAAGAAAGCCAAACATGCTTTCCAAACCAATGACACAGAATGCACCTGCTTCTAGTTAGCCATCACCAGCTTCCACACCACCAGCTTCCAATCAAGACATACTTAAAGCCTGCCCTTTCTCCACCATAAAGCGTTTTCACTCCTCTGTCTGCCTTTGGATCTTTGCAAACACAAGTGATGGTGGCTGACTCTGCTTTAACAAGCTCTTAATAAATAGCCTTTTCTTCTTCTCACTTGGGTGGTCTTTATTTCCATAAACTAGGTATTTAATAAATATTAGTTTTGCCTCCGTGATACCATTTGTCCTCCACCTGTGGGTACTAAAATGTCCTTATATTGATCCTGTCTTCTTCTGTTAGCAATCAGTCTCGAACACTTCTTCTGATGGTTGAATGAAGTCTCTCTTTTAATTATAAAGATATCTCTAATATATTTCTAATTTTCCAGACCAGATGTTTCCCACGACACTGTTAGCTAAAGAACCTCCTGCGAACCTTGATCTTCAAGGTTGGAAGGGCTGAAGAGACAGCGACTGAGCTTAGGAAGGGAGGTACTTGCCTGAATAGCGACCAAGTTGCATGCGTGTTTTGTAAACTAAGACCTACTTTTGTCATTATTCTTATTCTTTTTTTTAACGTGTCACTGACCAGCATAAAAAGAAAGAGACTTGAAAATAGAGAAGCTGAATTCACATTATCCTTCAAAAAATATGAAAAATAACCTTCCATAAAACAGCCATAAAAAAAAAGTTTCAGTTCAGACTGCTGTGAATCTTCTGCTCAGGCATCTTTCTTCCTTTTTAACTACAAAAATAACAACTTGTGGAAAAGCTGTCATGTGGAACAGAGCTTCCTGGCTTCGGTCTGCTCAGTGTAGCCTGGGTGTTATTTACAGAAGCATTCTGCAGATATTACAAACATTGGCAAAATTTCTTTGGAGTCCACTGGGCAAAGGAGATAGATGTGCATACATCTTTCCTTCCAGAGCTGAGCAGGGGCTGGGACGATGGATGACTATTCATAAGGGCCCAAATTATCTTGAAAACAGCTTGCTGGAGTTCATGATTAAGGCAATAAGATATGCACCATATGCTGGCTTGGACATGCTAATCCCCTGGTCCCCTGGGCATTGTAAAAGGATGATGGCACTGACCACTCAGATGGAGATGGTTTCCCAAGCTAGAGGCTGCTTGTTTGCATTCCTCCAAGTCACTGAGGCTGAGGCTGTGTGGTTAGCCAGGCTGCCTGACCTCAAAGCTCCCTGTAATTTGGAAAGCAAATGATTCATTTGTGGAGTTAAACAGCACCAGGGTTTTGTGAATCAATTGTGCACCTATTAGAATGCAAATTAGACAATGAGAACCCTTCATGTCAGGATATGCAGTAAACACAAAAGGCCACTTTCTATGTTGGGTGACAGCAGAATCAAATCGAGTCTCTTGAAGTAAAGCAGAGTAGGAATGGGCAAAGCTGGTTTTAGATGACCAAATTGTCTCTAACCTGGTGTCCTTTGTGTACATACACAACCCCCAGCATGTCACAGTGGGACACCAAGGTTCTGCCTTCTCCTACCTTAAAGCACCGTCTCTCCAAAGGACATATTGGCCTCTCTGCCTCTCTGATGGAAGAGATCAGACACAAGTGGAATCTAACAATGCAGAAGTCTAGTTTTTCTCATCTAGGTTTGTGCCATGGGCTGTTTCTAAGAGAAAAGAGTATCTTCCTTACCATTTTTGCTTTGGTATTCGTCAGAATGATCATAGTGGAGACAATGGACTGGAGCGGTGTTATAGAGTGAGTGTTTGTGTTACCCCAAAATTCAGATGTGGAAAGGAAGCCCTATCCCCCAATGTGATGGTTTTTGGAGGTGGGCTTTTGGGAGTTAATAAGGTTTAAATGAGGTCCGGAGAGTGAAGCCCATACTGGGATTAGTGTCCTTATAAGAGGAAGAGAGACCAGAGCGCTCTCTCTCTCTCTCTNTCTCTCTCTCTCTCTCTCTCTCTCTCTCTCTCTCTCTCTCCTCTCTCTCTTTCTCTCTCCCTCCCTTTCCCCGCCACATGTGAAGACAGAGAAAGCAGCTCTCTGCAATCCAGAAAGAGGGTTCTCACCAGGAATGGAAGCTGATGACACCCTGATCTTGGACTTCCTGCCTCTAGAACTGTGAGAAATAAATGTCTGTTGTTTCAGCCACCCAGTGTGGTATTTTGTTATAGCAGCTGAGCTGACGAATACAAGCAGTCAATTTTAAAGTTGCTTATTCTAATTTTACTCATTTTTTCCCTATTTCAGTCTTTTATTCAAAGATCATATGCATTTATTGCATATTCACTATATGCCAGTCATGGTGCCAAATGGATGCTTATGGGGGATAGAAATAACTAAAATTCTGGTGGCAGAGGCAGACACATTACCTAGAACAGCTACTCCATGCACTGAAGGTTCTAACAGAGAAGTTTGAAGATTACAGCAGGATCACAAAGAGGGTAGTGTTACATTGTCTATAAACAAGATAATATAAGTGTATGTAAATCAATTTAATCTACACCATAGGAGGATATGTTAACATCCAAAATTTCTAATGTGGAACTCAGGTCTTAGGTGTTGAGTTACTTTTACACAGTGTTTATACTCTAGAAGTGTGCATTTCAAATATTAGTATCAGAGTATGCTCAAGGGGAGTTGCCAGTTACATAACATATGCTACAAATAATTTGTATTCATCAAAACTTAGGGTGCTTAATATATGTACTTGGTTATTTGGCTAGAATAATGTGTGCACTTACATTCATTCTTGCATAATTAGTGAATAAGAATTTAATGAACCGTAGGCACCTCAACCACTTATAGTTGTGCCTCAGAACTAGAATTGTATGTGATTATGTATCTCCCCCAATTAACAAGAGATTCTGCTACTAGACCTTACAAGAATAATAGTTGATTATGTTATCAAATTATCTGTTGTGTTTTCCTTGAGGTGAGCCTTTCATACAGCCTTTCATGCAGTGGCTTCATGGGAAGCTTTTGTGCTTGACAGAGAATCAGGACTTCAACAAGCTTAAATAATTGGTAGTAATATTGTTATATGCCTGCTTAGATAATAAATGTCCCTTTGGGTGGCAGTATTTGGTCTGAAATTGGCTTTCATTTTAAGCCACTCAGTTGAACTTGTGAGGAGAACAGACACATAATTTCTACCCACCTCTAATTTGGGGCAAGATGCCAATATTTACCAAAGATTTGAACAATAAATGACCAACTCAGTTTAGATCAGTTTTTAATAAACAGTTTGTGCTCAAATTTGTATATTGGTTTGAAAATAAATCAATCACTTCCCCAAAGCTGCTAAATGGTGCTGTGCAAAGAACCCCTGTTTGCAAACAAAGTGCATGTCATTGGAGTTCCAGTTCCCTCCCTACTTACCTTTGACCTCAGGAAGATTTGGATGTCTTCAAGGCTGTTTCCACATCTGCAAAGCAAGAAATGTTTTGCTTGGATGATGTCTAAAGCTCTTATATACTGAAACACAACTGAGGCTAATGAAATATATCTTTAAAGAAAAGAAAAGCCCATAATGTGAGTAAGAAAAGATTCAAGGGCCAAAAAGGAGACTTCTGCATAATTTGTATCTTTGGCGAGTAGTCATTTATTGAAGGCCAGCTCTCTTACATAATCGTTTAAGCACAGCATAATGAAGAAGACAAATAAGAAATTGTGCTGAATATTATGGTAGCATAATCCAACTTCATTTGTCTCATGTGAGGTGTAAGGGTTTTTTTTTCCAAGAAGAAAAAGGCAGTGTCAGTTTCAAGATATATTGTATGTGAAAAGACACAGAATTTGAAAACGTTTGAAGAATTCAAGTAGTTTGGATAACTAAGTGAGGGATGAGACTAGTAGGAAATAAGATTAAGACCAAATCAAGAAGCAGAAAAGGGAAGAAAATGGGTAATTCTTGAGTACCCTGGCTTACCATGCAATAACCTAGGCATATTGGCAGATTATTTAATTTTTAGAACAACACTGTAAGATATTGTTACCCCCGTTTTACAAATGAAAACACTAGCTTTGTGAATTATGCTAAAAAGTTTACATATTACAGTAGTCTCCCCTTATCTGTGGTTTTTCTTTCCATGGTTTCAGTTACCGGCGATCAACCACCACCCAAAATATTCAATGGAAAATTCCAGAAATAAATACTTCATAAGTTTTAAATTGTGTGCCATTCTGAGTAGCATGGTAAAATCTCAAATCACCCTGCTTTGTCCCTCCCAGGACTTGAGTCACCCCTTTATCTGGTGTTCCCATACTGTATACACCACACATCAATCACTTAGTAGCCATCTTGGTTATCTGTTTATGGTGGGGAGGCGGGGACTGCATTCACATAACTTTTATTACAGTATATTGTTATAATTGTTCTATTTTATCAGTTATTATTGTTAATCTCTTATGGTGCCTAATTTATAAATTAAACTTCATCATAGGTATGTATGTATAGAAAAAAACAGTACATATAGGGTTTGGTAATACCACAGTTTCAGGCATCCACTGGGGGTCTTAGAACACATCCCCCATAGATAAAGGGGGGCTACTGGATCCTCCAGATGATAGGGAGCCTGTGAGAGCCATAAAGCAGAGGAATAGCACAAATATGCAGTCACCAAGAAAGCTGGCTTCCCTCAAGCTCCCCAGAGAAATGAGGCCACAGAGCTACCTCACAGGCCTTTTCCAACAGCATGTCGGGAGACACATGGCTGGAAGTAGGAGCATCTGTCAGCAGAAAGGCTAGGCTTGGCTGGCTCCAGCTGGGGAAGGCTCTCTTGGGGAGACCTGTCATCCAGGGGCTGCAGGCTTGTTCTACCCACATACTTTCCCCCTGCCAGACACAGTTCCCACAGGATGACTGCAGGAAGCCCATAATTATGGGGAGAAAATTTAGTCTGAGCTAAATCACTGCTGTGGAACACAAACGACCTTGACTGAGAACAGCTGTTCCTAAAAAGTAGACTCAGAGCTTTGAAAATAGTTTTGAAACACAATGTGGAGTAAAGAGTGGGTGTGGGGTGCAGAAAGAGTTATGGCTGACCTAAGTGAAAATGGAAGTGTGAACAAAACCCAGAAATTCACTGTGGAGACTCAAATTACTGAAGGGAGATACTGAAGTACAGAAGGGCAGAGTATCTGGGTTCTGAAAATGTGATAGGTGGAATTTCTTGATATGTGACTGACTCACTGGCAGATGCAAAGAGGAACTTATCATGGAATTGCCTTTTTATGCCTGCCCCAGCCGTTTGTCTGTGGCTGGAGGCTGTAGCTGCTCTTGCCGAAAAATGAGTTAGTTCTATTTGAAGAATGTGGAGCTGTGAAAGGAGATGAGAATGAATCCTATAAGGCCTTAGAATTGGTCCAACACTAAAGAGTTCATCCAGTCTTCTCCCTTTATTCATATTTGAGAAAACTGAGGCTCAGAAAAGTGAATTGCTTTAGGTTAGATAAGTGAATTGATTTACTCATTGTGACCCCAAAAGTTATGGGCTAAAGAAGAGTCAATAAATCTTAAATCTAACCTGATTACTTGTAGTTAAAATCACCCTTCCTTTTTTCTGAAAATATTATAACAATGAGACATTAATAAGAAAGAAGTGTCAAAGGTTCACCGTTATCAGAAAGGAGCATCTATACTCCAGGCTACTGTTAGAGAGGGATAAGACCAGAGGTTGGGGGGATTTATGTGGGAGGGATGAACAGATTCCAGGGCTCATGGGGGGCTGATCTTAGCAGGATGTCAGCCCAGCAGCTCTGCATCCCTGCTTTGTTCCTAAAGCTGGACTGAGGTGTTTTATCATAATATACATACACCTAAATAATATACAATGGCTTTTACTGAGGATCCTGCACATTCATTTTGATATTTTCATATTGAAAATCCATAACTTTGGTAAATGAGACTATCATTATGTGAGACTATATGACAAGGTGAATCCTGGTCTTTTTTTCAAAGTATACAGAAGATTGCTAATGGAAAAAACTTTCTTCCTTTTATTTTTGTAAACCATTTTTTTCTGCTATTGTTTGTCTGTCCCGGAAACTATAAGATGATTTCTGATTTACACTAAAAAAACATGTAGTGTTTTAATAAGTTGGCAACTTTAGTATTGAATGACAACAAATATGCTGGGCATATCTAGCATGATTAGGTCCAGTGGTTCGACCAATAAGAGTCTAAGGTTAAACTCCAAACAATTGATTTTATAATAAATAAGAGGTTCAGGAAGATAAAAGTTCAAAAGTTCAAAGGACTGTATTGATGTTGGAAATAGAGACAGCAATTTTTGCTAACATTTATTGAATATCTTCCATTCTCTAGTGAGAATATTGATGCAAGAGCCATGATCTTTGCTTTGTAGATGGAAGAGCACTGACATTATTGAGCACGTGACATAAGTGAGACATTTTTCTTATACATGCACATTACTTAGTTTCATTACTTACATTAAGTTATTGACATTTAAAGCAACCCTATGAAGTATTTTTCACATTGTAAAAATGAGGAAACAGAAGTTACAAAAGGTTATTACAATTGAGCAAATTCACACAGTTTGTGTCAGAGCTAGAATAAAACCCAAGTCTGTTGGATTCCAAATCAATAGTGTTTCTACCATATCATTTCAGAGAAGCATATAACATCTGCCAAAGCCCAAGCAAGAACAAGAGTAGATAGGCGCCAGGGATAGATGCTGGACACATCTGTCACCTATTGGCAGATGCACTAAACACAACATGTTAATGACCTTGCCAAGGCGCCTACAAATTCCCTTTGATATCTTCATATCTGAAATTTATAACATTCATGAATGAGACGATCCCAATGATAGGGCAGAAAGGCCTAATTCTTCTCCTCTATTATTAAACTGAGCAGCAGAGAATAATATACTTAACATGTTTTGCTCCAGAGTTTACCCCATCCAGATTTGGAAGCCCAATAGGACACTGAGTTATTCTTTGAGGTGAAGAGACCAATGATGAACCCCTTGGCATGGTTTTCTCTGATCACCCTGATGTGGAAAGTTTTTCATACTTAGAGTACATAAGATGTTATGTCCTGGATCCAATTTGTTGACCAGGATAACGTACTATGTTACCTACTGTAACTCTGGAGCCTGCATATCATAGTCTTTTGGCCAAAGTAGGCCATTTCTATTGCATATCTTTTGAGAATACCCTAAAGGATGAACACACCATTGACATCTCTCTCCACATTTTAGACTGTCTCACTTCTAATCAGTTTGAGTTTTCTGACTAAATTTTCCTGTAAGATTTGCCTTGGTTTCCACCTACTGCAGAGTCAGTGATTTTCCAAAAGTCCCTCTCCTACTGCTTGCCTTGGACTTTACAGCTTACTCAGTGAACACTTGGCTCAACTTGCAGCTGGGGCATTGTGGTGACACAGCATCCCCGTCAGGTGAATTAATCAGAAATAAGAATGGACTTCTCCCTCTTTTTAACAAATGGACTGATCATAGTAAGTCTTGGATTAACATAGTCTTCAGAAATGGACCATGGTATCAACAGTCTACTTGAAGAGGGAAAGAGGGGAGTGGCTCTTCCATCTTCCTGCTTATCTTTTTTTCTACCATAGTGCACACGGGTATGCTATAATTTGAATCAACTTACTCAAAAGACATGGGTTAAAAAGTTACATCTGACACTAATTTCTGAATTTCAAGACATTTTCCCTTTCAAGATCTCAGTTTCTCATCTCAAACTGAGGAGATTGAACAAAACCAGGGATAGAAGCCAGGTGTGTGTTCCGTGCCTGATGCTGTCATTAGTCAGTCACCTTTCCTCCTGAGTACAGAGGACCCATCTGTCATGGCTCAGCACTCAGGCTGTGATTGCTGTTTAATGAGATTTTCCATTAGATATAAAGTCCATGTGTCATCATTAAATAGCAGATCTCACATATAGCTCTAACATTTTATGATTCTTTTTCTGGCCCTGGGAAAACTATAAAAGACACAATTGTCTAATCAATTTGTTACATTTTGTAGTACTTTTCTGTTTTCTAAGCTCTTTTAACTCCACTATCTCACTTATTCTTCACAACAAACAGGAAAACAATCAATTTTGTTCTCATATGTATCAACTAGCTATTGCTGCATAACAAGCCAACCTAGAATTAAGTGAATTGAAACAATAAGCATTTAGTGTTGCTCACTGGTTTATTGCTCTGCTGCATAGTTCTGGTCTCAGCAGGAATCAAGTGTCTATGGTTGGCTAGGAATTGACCAGGCAATCTAATGTAGGAGGGCTACTATTTGAAAAACTGAGAAAACAGGCTCTCCTTCAAATGATCCTTCACTGACCAAAAGACTAATCTGGGCTTGTTCAGATGGCAGCAACAGGGTTCTGAGAAAAAGCCATGAGTTATGGCTTTGGAAGCCTGGGTTCAGAAGCGGCAATGTCACTTCTACTTCATTTTATTGGCCAAGGCAAATAAAGCCAACCCAGATTCAAGAATGGGAAAATAGACTTCTTAAGTGTTCTGCCAAGGTAATCCTCTTCCAAACAAGATCTAAACCATTTCCATCAATGCAGAAAGTTTTCCTGTATCCTTTTCTTGTTGATTCTTTTTTTCTTCCACCTTTCATTTCTTCAGGAGACCAACCATGTCCTGATTCTTAACACTGTGAATCATTTTAGTATGTTTTTGGATAAACAGAATTATAATTCAATGTCTACCTCTTTTTCTTTTGTCTAAAAATGTCTTTTCAGAGTGCACTATACTGTTGTGTGTATACATTTTTTTTGGTTTGTTTGTTGGCTTTCTTTTTTATTTTCTTTTTGGATTCTAGCTTTTGTTGTACTTTTCATTCATCATCCTGTGTCTCAGAGCTGATCTCAGTGTTGTGTAAGTAGTAATTAGTCTACATATAAATGGAATGAGACAGCATATTCACTGCAGAACATTTAAAATGTATCCTAAATCATAACAATGATAATTACTGGTAATTCTGTAACAGTATTACCACAGTGAATTTACTGTGTTTCTGTCTTTTTTTAAAAAAAATCTCTATTATTTACTTATAGAAACACAATCAGGATCATGCATTTACAGATTTATGAACCCTTCTTATTTACTTGATATTATATTGTACTTTCTTTTTTTCTTTCTTTTTTTTTTTATTGGAGAATTGGGGAGGGAAACAGTATTGGGGAATGGGGGAAGGGGAACATTGTGTTTTTCCAGGACCCATCAGCTCCATGTCAAGTTGTTCTTCAATCTTAGTTGTGGAGGGTTCAAGGTCAGCTCTAAGTCCAGTTGTGGTGGGGCGGGGGGCAGGATGTTGAACTAGCAACCTTGCTGCCTTGCTACTAAGAGCATGCACTCTCACCAGCTCAGGGACAGCTCAGCTCGGGCACAGCTCATTGGCCCATGTGGGAATCGAACCAGCGACCCTGTTGCTCAGAGCTCATGCTCTTGACCAACTGAGCCACCCAGCTGGCCCTACACTGTACTTTCCAAACCACTAAATACTCCTTCTTTCAGCATCCTTCATATTTTCTTCTTTTCCTACACTTATATGCATATTATTTGTTTGTATTTTTCCTTCCTCTTCCTCTCTCTCTCTCTCTCTCTCTCTCTCTCTCTCTCACATGCTTTCATTTCTTCCTTTCCTTTTTCTTTCTTTGCTTTTCTTCCCTTTTTACTTTTTTTCTTTGACATTTTCTTTTATCCAATAACATTTATGTAAATTTATTAATTTTTTTCTGTGTACACCTTTGATTCCCACAGTTTTGTTGGTTTCTTATTGTAAAATGTCTGTAATATCAGTTTTAATTTTATCTTTGCCTTCAAACTTATTTATCAAAGTATATTGTTATTCTGTTTATATTAGTTTTGTTGCATTTTGTGTTTATTACTTTAAGGCAAGATAATTCAATTTGCATATTTTCTATGTTTTGAAATTTATTGATTATATAAATGTACTATAAACATTTAAAAAACGTGTCCAGTCTATATCTAGGCACAAAATCTATTTATGCCTCTTCAGTCTGACTTATTAATTAAGAGACAAAGTAGTTAAGAGCTAAAGTTCTGGAAACAGGTTGCCTGTGTTCAATATTTAGCTCAACTAATCTCAAACTGTGTAACATTAGTCCAGCTACTGAACCTTGCTTGTATTAATTCCCACATGTGCAAATTAGATTATAATAGTAACTGAGGACTGGTATGAGCAGTAATGAGCTAAAAATATAATAATACATGTAATAAATATAGCAGTATCTGACAAATAGTAAATACTACTATGGCTGTTAGTTTTCATTACATTATCTTTTTCAATTCATCTATCTCTATTAATTATTCTTTATTTGTTGTGTTAAAGATTGAGATTATTCAAGTCTTTCATTGTGGCTGTAATTTGATCAACTCCACCTTGTATTTATACATTTACAGTTTTGCTTTAAATATTTTACTGTCAAATTATTTGAAACATAAATGCTCATAATTGAATATATATATATATATTCATTTATTCATGTAAAGCATACTCATTTTCCCATTTGATGCTTTTGAAGCTACAATACTGATATTTCCAAGGCTACTTTCTTTTCATTTGAACTTGCCTTGCAGATAATTGTCCATCTTTTTAGATATACCTTTTCTGTTTCATTCTGTTTTATTGTGTCTGTTACTAGCATCATATAATTAATTTAGATTCTTTCACCAATACAAAAGAAATTTAATCTCTTACAATAACTGTGATAACTAATATGTTTATTGTACTTTTGCCTTCTTATTGTATACTTTCTACTTTCAGGCTTATTGCTCTTCTTCCCTAGATTGGCCTATATCAAACCAAGTTCTTTATGCTTCTTTCCTTCAGTGACTAGAATCGTACACATACTGATTATACTAAGCACGGTTGCCTTTACTTTAAAATGTAAACATATTTGAAATTTTATTCTCCTGTTACCTTAAGAAAGAACAATATTATTTATAATGGTATGTAATGTACGTTACCACATAATAGGAGAGCATGTTATTTCCTTCCCTTATCTCCAATTTTTAATAAGGTGGGATTTTAAACCTTGATTATTATTGTTAATAATAAATAACTGTTATAAAGTACATTTTATCACCTATAATCACCATATTAATAATTAGATTTTATGAATATTGATATTTCTTATTTTATGATTCTCAACCATTTCTTTTATATTATGACTTCTTTCATATTTTATACTAAAATATTCCATGAACATTTTAAGTTACCACTTACAAAACATCTAGAAATAATATTTTCAAACATTGTTTGTGGGTTTGATAGATTCCTGATTATTAGATTCCAGATAATTTTTTTAATCTTATACTTGAATGATAAAGATCAAAGGAACATCTGGTTCAACCCACATTTTTTGGGAAGTAATTAATTAACATCCCTTAAATGTATTAGTCTTCTCATCACCTCTAAGAATAAAAATTTCATGGTGTTTAAAATGTTATATCACTTATTTCTAATTTAATTTGTCTTTCAAGCTGTCAGTGGCTGTTATCTGTGTTAAACACACAGATTCTACTTGTTATTTCTACTTTCAGCTTTGTCCCTTCTAATCTATCTCACTACCACTCTCACTCTATAGAACACTAATTCTGTAATACATTGTTCCCTACACATGCAGTAATAAACGTTGTTATATCATGAAAAGAACATGGATTATGAGTCATGCAGACCTGGTATCAGATGCCAGCTTGGTTACTATTAACTTCTGGACATTATGAAATAGCTTATGTCAATTCTTAATATACACCAGAAATGCAAACACTTTAGTGAGCACAGGGCATAGATGTGATTTGAGGCAAATAGAAATAATGAAAGATTTGTCAGCAAGGAGCTTGAATACTAAGTTTTGTAATGAGACAGGCATTAAATGGATTTAATAGGCCACTGAGGTGTTTATTTTAGCCCATTAGAGGGCTTCTACAGATGGCTGCATGGGGATAGATTTGGGTTGAAAAAGGCCAGTTAGCAAGTTACCTACCGCTATTTTGAAGGTGAGAGATGAGAGACTGAACTGAGGCAGTGACAGAAGGATGAAAGAATGTTGATTCAATTGATACTTATGTGACAAAACTGAGAGAAATGGGATTGAATTTCTTTTTTAATATATATATATATATGTATATATATACACACACACATATACATCTATATATATATCAAGTGTATAGCTTAATGTATTTTCATAAAGTGATGTAACTAACACCAACTAAGAATTAGAAGATTCCCGACCCCAGCAGCATTTTTATGCCTGTTTCCAGTCACTATCCATGAACTCAACTTCTGAAATCATAGATTAGAGTTGTCTGTTTTCATGCTTATATGAATATGATCAAACAATATGTATTCTTTTGGATATGACTTCTTTGGCTCAAAACAATGTTTGACAAATTCAAACATTTTGTTATGCATTGTTATTGACAGGTTCTGCACATAATTTCTCCTTTGTATAAATATCCCACATGCATTCATAATCTGTTATTATCTGTTGATAGACATTTTTGGTAGTTTATTGTTTGGGGCTCATAAATAATTCTGCTATGAATATTCTTATACATATTTCCCCAAGAATTGATCTATAGATTCAATGCAACCTCTGCATCACCAATAATAGTATTGTTATATTATGTTTAGAATTGCATTGAAGTTATAGGTCAATTTTGGGGCAATTATACAGTATTATTTACAGTATTGGGTCTTCCAAACCATCTACTTAGTACATGTTGGTGGAGAATTTTGTCAAGCTATCATTCAAATTAACATTGTAATACAAAAGGGAAAACTATTTTAAAAAATCTTAAAGAGGAACAAGCTTAGAGGAATTACACAATAGATATTAAGATATAAACTTCTAACAATTAAGACAGTGTAGTGTTGAAACAAGGATAGACACATTACTCAACGGAAGAGAATAGACGTTCAGAAATACACCTACTCATATATAGTACTATTTACAGTATTGGGTCTCCTAAAGCATGTACAAGTTTTATTTCTCTACTTCTTTATTTAATAATTCTCAATATGTCTTGTGATATTTTTTCCCATAGAGAGCAAAAGAGAAAGTATAAGCAGTTGTAAAGAAAACTTTCAGATCTTGGTCTTGAATGACAAGGTCTATGATGCTGTCATAATACGTGTGTGTGTGTGTGTGTGTGTGTGTGTGTGTGTAGCAGTAGGAGTAAGTGAAAGTATTAAAATTATGTTTAGATGTCTTTGAGGCATGTAATCAGGAAGAAGTTGGAGGTATCTTGAAACCCTAGAGCCTAGGAAAATGTTTGTTCACTTATTCATTCAACACATATTTAGTGAATACCAGTTATATTCCAGTAACTTTAATATCTAGGTACTGGAAATAAAATGGTGAACAAAACAGCTACAAAAAACAAAGACCCCTGCTTTCATGTTAGAGAATCAGGTATTAATAAAAGAATCACACAAATTAACAAAAATTCCCAGGATATAATTGAAATTATATGGTTATGGAGGTCAAGAAAGGCCTCTCTAAGGTTCTGTTCAAATACTTATAGTGGGAGGAAAATTGGGTGACATCTGCAGAATAAAATGGCTAGCATACAATGCTACAGCAAGAAGGAGCATGCTAAGAGTTCTGATCCTAGAGAGTCTTGAATGTATGCTACGGTACTTATCTTAGGAACAGTGGGAGAAACTGAAAGGCTTATGCTCTATGGCTACCATATCAGATATCACAGATTATAGAACATTTCCATCAGTGCAAAAAGTTCTACTGGATAACTCTGGTACAGAGGTTTCATTTATCAGTCAAGTATATGTAAGTGAAAATTGAAATCTTTGCATTGATGAGCTTGCTAGGAGAAATCCTCATCTTGAGAAACTCCAATATTTAATGACTATGAGGAATAAAATAATCTAAAAATGAATCAAAGAAAGAGAATCTTGAAGAGTAGGAAGAAATTCTATTAAGTGATGTCCAAAAGAATGGTTCATAGTACAAAATTCTCCAGACAGATCAAGTAAATGAAGATGGAAAACACCTGCTAGATTCAGCAATGGGTGACATTATTAGGAACTGTTTTAATGGATTAGTAGAGGGTAAAAATCAGAACAAATAAATACATCATGTATAGATAACTAGTTGATAAATTTAGATGCAAAACAGAGAAATATCAGTGACTAGAGGGTATTGCAGAATACCCATATTTCTGTGGGTGTTTTTTTTTTAAGGGAGAAACATGGACATGCTTACATACCAATTGGAAGGATGTATTAGAAGGGAAAAGAAATTTGCCAAAGAAATAACAAGATAATTTTATTTTAATGTTCAAAAGACTTGAAAACCATATCAGAGCTTTGCTGTCCAGTTGTCATTTTCACCAGGAAGTCTCTATACTCCAGACAGAGTAGAGAGTAAGAATGTAGGATAAACAGAACCAGTTTCAAGGGGTTGTTACAGGAGCACTATAGGTGAAAGGGTGCCAAGGTCCACTCGGCCCACCCAAGGACATCTGGTTGATCAGGCCAGATGCCCCCTGAATGGTCCCTGAGAGAACTGGATGGGAGATGAGAAAGAAAGAGAAGAGACAAAAGTGCTGGGAACGGGAGGAACTCAGACTGCTGGCAGCTGACTGAGACCTTGTTTATTGGAAAGACTCTGGTTATATAGGCAGTAAGTTCCTCTTTGTTTAGGGGAATTTAGCAAGGGGTTTCAGCAGGGGGCTTTGGGTGTAGGCATACAGAAACCAGGAACTAGAAGCGGGGATTTCGGGAGGCCTGAAATCCCCTAAGCAATGAGTCCATAGTGAAACTGTAAATAAGCCTTGTGGTGGGCTCTGCGGTTGGCTTGCTGTGGGAATGGATAGTTTTGGTAGTGTGTAAGCCTTGTGTATGCAGTTACTAAGCAGACTCTCTTATCCAGCTGCTCCTTCAGGTGTAGGGTTCTGCATAGAGGCATGTAGCAATTTGCCACAGACTCAGTATCCCCAACTGTCCTCAATTGACTCCCAACAGAAGGGTGGAAGGTAGATGACACAGTTCAAGAAAGGATCGTTCCAGATAGAGACAACTGAAAAAGTAAGATTATTTGAGACCTGGGAAGACTAGAGGGCAGTCGGAAACTTGGGGTGCTGGAGGGGTCGATGCAGTTATGAGCACATGTTTGCGAATGAAGGAGATAAAATGGGTAGGCTGGGAGATTGAGGCGAAATGTGAAACATTAGAGTTTAAAATTCAAAAGTGCAGCCCATCCAGGCGTTGACACAACTTGTGAATTTCTAAGGAATGAACATGAATGTCACTAGATTTGGGGAGATCAAAGATCTAAGTGGGTTAGAGGGTAAATCACATAAGCACTGAAGTTTCCCAAAATTATGATGGGTTGAGGTAAAAATGAAAATCATTAATGAGATTCTAAAGTGAATGTTGGACAGAATGATGGAGTCTTAAAAATTGTAAAAACAATGAAACTATATTCAAAATGAGGAGTGGTGTAGTTATGAATCAGATATTAGCTTCATCGAGCTTTGATTTTTCCAGCTTATAAAAATAACCATTTGTTCCTAAATGTCATTGATATTAATGTATTAACATAAGTATGTTGCTTATGTACTGTACCCAATGTATAGTATATGCTCAAGAAAAAAGTTTCCTTTCCTTCAATCATTTGTTAAGAAATGCCAAGTTGTTAATATTAAGAATATATCAAGTTTAATCAACAATAGAGATCCTGAGGCAAACATCTGACAGTAGCTGGTGGAAGACTCTTGCAATGGTCATGAATGTTTCTGTGACAACCAGAGGCCCAGTCTGGGACACAGACTGTTCTCTCTGATTTCATAGAAAAGGCATCATTGGTGAGCGCCATCACAGCATATGGATGGGTCTAAGGACCTTGCTTTATTTGCTCTGGCAGGCAAATGCTTGAGCATATATACACTGCCATGATTTGAAGAAAACTAGTGATATATTGCTAGACAAACTCCAGTTGCCTGGCTGAATCACCAAAGTTCATGCCTCACAGGGACCCAGAAAGAGAAAGCATGTGCTTCAGCCTCTGGGAAGGGGCATTTCTGATGGGAACTCAGGTCTCAAGGAAGTTGATTCTGTTCAAAATTATGCAGACAACATTTTGTAAAACCAACTGAATCCAGTCAAGAGAGACAAATTAGCAGGGAGACAGCCTTGAAAAAGCTGTGCCTGGCATAAGCTAGCTCTTCGATGTAGTATAGCATTTGCTAATACAAAGAATGAATAAAGGGTGTGCATAGGAAGACAAGAAATTTGAGAATTAAGGATTTTACTGCAAATAAAAAAAATGGCTCCACAGTATTTATTGGGTCAAAAGCCAGATTTGTCTGCATTTTTCCAAGGCAGTAGGCAACCTCATAAAGAATTATTCCATGGATTCACATCTTTGCAAGTCACATCTTCTATCTCTGTAAGTCACCCTATTGTATAAACTTGACATGTTTAATTGTCCACAGAACACACTGATGACAAGTGGGCTAATTAGAAATTTGTCAGCTCTTACCACAGTTATTACTTTAAATCACAAGATTCGATGGGACACAAAGACTGACTGGCCATGGTGAGTCTCAAGGAACATTTAGCCCCAAATTTCATATCTCATAAAACTAATCCCAGAAATATTTTCAAAATTTTATTTACTGCAATATTAATATCTGTTATTGTAAGAGCTATTTAGCCTAATGAATTGTTGGATTCAGAGCAAAGAAATAATGAAAAGTAGAAAAATTGAACTTTTTATAGCTGAGCTTTTTTCTCAATTTTTGTAGGAGTATTTTTGATACTTTGCAGGGTAGAGGCAGAAAAATAAGAATCTAAAACAACCTTATCCCATAACCTAGGAAAATCTAGTAAATTGACTTCTTGTTTTTGGAAAAAGTTACTTCATGTGTTAGTATATCCACACAAAGAAAACATTAGCAAGCTTAATAGAAACCCAAATTATGGAGCTTTATGAGGCGATAGAGAAAGAAGAAGGAAAGAGTTAGTTGATAAGAATTTACAGTTAATAATTTTGGAAAAGGAATCAGTTAAAAGGGTGAAATGGAGCCCAGACAGAAAAGGAGGATCAGAAAACAAAGAATCCACTGATTCATTTGTAGTTAACATTTCATAGTTTTTTACATGAGTTATATCATCATTTCCCAACTAAACAGGTTTTCCTTTCGGCTGGTGAGACCAGAAATAAAGGGAGAAAGAAAGAGAGAAAAGAACATTACACAATCACTGTCAGAGAGAAAGGAATGGAAAATCATTTTGTGCTGCGGGGATAAATATGTTCAATAGTCCACCCCCCATATTTGTGGTTTTGCTTTCCAGGTTTTCAGTTACCCATCATCAACTGAGGTCCAAAAATGTTAAATGGTAAAGTCCAGAAATAAACAATTCATAATTTTTAAATTGCATGCTATTCTAAGTAGTGCGATGAAATTTGGTAATGTTGCATCCGGGAAGCGAATCACCCCTTTGTTCAGTGTATCCACACTGTATACAATAGCCACCTGTTAGTCATTTAGTAGCTATATTGGTTGTCAAATCTACTGTCAACACCATGTTTGTGTTCATGTAGTCCTTATTTTATTTAATCATGGCCTTAAAGCTCAAGAATAGTGATGCTGGCAATCCAGATATGCCTAAGAGAAGCTGTAAAGTGCTTCCTTGAGTGAAAAGGCAAAAGTTCTCAACTAATAGGGAATTTTATCATCTCACATCATCATCAGAAGGGTGAGTACAGTACAATATTTTGAGAAAAAATATAAGTTTTATTATAGTTATTATTAGTTATTGTTAATCTCATACTGTATCTAATTTATAATTTAAACTTTATCATAGATATAGGGAAAAACATAGTATATACATGTATAGGGTCTGGTACTATTGCAGTTTCAGGCATCCATGGGACTCTTAAAACATATCCCCCATGGATAATGGGGGCCGATTGTATCTCTCATAGCCATAGACCAGTAGTTGGTAAAATACATTAGTGATACAAATACAGTTAACCCTTGAACAATGCAGGAATTAGGAGTTCCGACCCACCACAGTAAAAATCCATGTATAACTCTTGACTCTACAATTTGCTCTTTTCATCTGCAGATTCAACAAACCAGACATTGAAAGAACTATTTGTCATGGGCAATTGAGAATCTTCAGATGGGAATGTGAAAATAGTTTTCAATCCTTTGTTGAATCTGCAGATGCGAAATCAACCCATGGATGGAAAACCTGAGAATAGGAAAGGCCCCACTGTATTTACTAAAAAAAAAAAAAATGCACCTGTAAGTGTACTGGTGCAGTCCAAACCCATGTTCAAGGATCAACTGTACTTCTACTAACTTCAATTGCTTGGTGAGATCTCAACTTCTTTTTGTTCAAGATACATCACATTTTACTAAAGGCATTTTATTGAAAAGAGCAAAACAAATTTAAAAGATTTTTAAAAGCTTTAAAAAGTTGTCAAAATTCCCATGGAATAGATAGCACTGCTAATTAGATAGTGATGGGAGTTTCATCAGTGACCAAGGAACCAGTGTTTTGGAACTTTATGCTACATTTTTTTTGCTAAAATAATATTTTAGGAAGGTTAAATTTTATATTGGAGGTTATAATTTTAGCTATTACTGAACATACTCATTTATTTGTGTTTAGTGGGTGAAAGTAAGTAGAAGAAAATAATATAGTCATTGGTATACTCGTATGTATATTTTTCTTTACCTTTTGTAACAAACATTTTCAATCATGTTTTTCCTGAGTCTTTTCAAGTTTTACTATTTCAAAAGTCCCATTTATCAATCCTTTAGTCAGATTTCTGTTTAAATCACCGTTTTCAGTTCTGATGTTGGCCTCCGTAAAGCATGGATGGAGTGACTTAGCTTCAACATTCACTGTCCACTTACATGTTGTCACCTTTTCCCGCTCAAGTCTAGATCTGAAGGTTATATGGATAACCATTTCACTCCATTCTGGTTTCCCATGTCAGTGGGTATTGCTTTTTTGTGTGGATGTGTTGGAATTATTTCCAGTTGTACCAACTTTACTTTGGCAACTTAACTCTAGAAAAAAAGCCAAACAAGTAAATGTTATTTATAGTTCTCTTCATATCATAGATGTGAAAGTCTAAATAATCCAGGATAAATTGCTCTTAAATTCAAACTATGCTGCCTTAGGTATCCATTGTATATTTACCACAGTGCGGTACTCTATCTTACACTCCTCTCTTTTCCTGCAAGGTAAAATCCTGGGACTTGTGGAGCCACATATATGTAAGAAGGGTTGTTAAAAGGAAACATATTATTCTTGTTCTGACTGGCCCTCCTGATAGCACTTATATAGTAGGTTTTCCACTGGTCCAAGTAACCCCTGTTACTTTGATTATATATTGAGACAGGGAATTGTGTTTGCCTACTTTCTTTGGAAGCTGTCCATGATGTTATCTTTCAAAGGGAAAGGAATATATTATGTGATTCAACATGTTCTGCTCAACCAATTCCCAATAATTTTCCAGCTAACAATGATGAAAACAAATGTTTGTTGAGCACCTAATAAGTGTCAAGGGCAATCCTAGATTCTGTGCATACACTAGTGAAATAAAACAGAGATGGCACTTTTCTTTGTAGCACATAAAGTCCAGTTAGTATAAATGAACTCCAAATTCTGGAATATTACCCTTTATTATTTTTGTTTTACAGTGTGGTTGTTTATCTGTTTATTATATTTTAACATACCTTCATGGAAATTTAAATGAGAAATTTAGAAGACACATTTTGGTATGGTTACTCTATTGCCATTTTTATCCAGAACTTTTCTTTTTTCATTAATTCCTGTCATTTTATTCCATGCAGTTTTCCTCTGCAAATGATAAAAAAAGAAAAAAGTAGTAATTTTGGTTCTTCTCCATTTTTGTGCTCCTAAATACAATTTTATAATGTTTTAGGATTTGAAAATTTTTATTGCCACCTAGGCTAAGAAAATAGCAACAATAGCAAATATATAGAAGTGATAAAAATAAAAAAAATTTTCAGTGTCAAACACTGCTTTACGACTCTGTATTCTTTTTGATATATAATTGAAACTACTCTGAACTCTTGCTCTTATATTTTATTTTTGAGCATGGAAGTTACCTATCCTTTGTCAACACCTGACCTCCACCAAGCTGTAAGGTATATTTGGGCCCGCAAATTCTCATTTAAGCAACCTGTATTAGTCAGCTTTGGCTGCCATAAAAAAATAGACTAGGCGGCTTAAACAACAGGAATTTATTTCTCATAGTTCTGGAGTCTTGGCAGTCCAAGATTGAGGTGCCAGCTGATTTGGTTTCCTAGTGAAGGCCCTCTTCCTGGCTTACAGATAGCTGACTTCTTACTGTGTCCTCACATGGTGGAAGGGGAGAAAGAGAGCGAGAGAGAGAGAGAGAGAGAGCGGGCTCTCTTGTGTCTCTTCTTATAAAGGGGGTTTCACTGTGATAAACTCATCTAAACCTAGTTATCTCCCAAAGTCCTCATCTCTAAAATACACATTTGTGGTTAGGGCCTCAGCATATGAATTTGGAGGGGACACAATTCAATCCATAGCACAAGCTATAATTATAATTATCTTTGAGACCAATTTTGTAGACAAAACATTGATTGTTTGAGCTTTGATTTTTACCTGAATATATATAAAAGCTTATAAAATGTTAAAATTGATACATATATCTTGAAAGGTTTTAATTTGTTGTTGAGAGCCTAAAGTGTTACTGAATTTTTAAAAATGCTTCCTTTGTAAATTATATGCCAACATATTTGGGGGTAAGATTTGTTCAAGAAACCTTTTTTCTTTTATGGCTCCTGTTTCTATGTCACTAAATAATTTTCTTTATATCTTTACTGACTAGAAAATATTTGGAGATGAGCAAGATGGAACTTGATAAAGCATCCAGAATAGAAAATTCTCACAGTAGGACCTGATAACTTGATTGCTTCATCACCATGGAAACGTTCATTGGCCAGTATAACCAGGTAATGAGATGACTTAGTTCAATTAGGGTTTAAATATATTCTTCAACCATTGCATATGAAATTTACAAAGCATTTGTCTAAAAATAGGTTGTGCTCTTCTATAACTCATAAGATATTCTGTGTTCAACAGAGTGCACATACAAAGGAAAGTGAGCAAATCCATCTCTAGGCTCCTCCATTTATTTTGTACTTGAGTAATGCATAATAATGCTTAAAATATGTCTCTGAAAAAATAACATGTTTATATAACTTCAAGAATATACTATGCTAATTAAATATGATTTGGGAAAGAGTTATAGGCATTTATACATAGCCCATTTGGTCTTCAGTTATTGTGAACACAAACTGAATCGGAAGAGACATGCATCATTTAGGGTTGGGGATATTAGTATTAAATGGAGGAAGCATATTTCTTTGTTTCCTTTTTATAAAGTTTAATTTAATTTTAAAAATTTGCATTACAGTTGATATTCAATATTATATTACTTTCAGGTGTACAGCGTAGTGGTTAGATATTTGTAAGTTACTAAGTGATCCCCCAGTAAGTCTCACACCCACCTCACACCATATATAGTTATTATAATATCATTGACTATATTCCATAAGCTGTACTTTATATCCCCATTACTATTTTGTAATAAAATGACAATAAATACATACCTACCAATAAATACTTTAAATATATTTTAATGAATAAAGGCGTGGCCCATGTAGTGACAAATATCTATGAGAATTGAGCTTATGCTGGTAGCTCAACTTCCACACCCATTTTCCATCTATTCCAGAGGCTTTTGTGTGGTCCCCATTCTTTCTCTACTGTCCTAGAAGAGCAAAGTTCACCTCTCACCTATTTGAAAACGGAAGGCCATTGAGCATGCATACCTCCCTCTTCACCTACAAACATCTGCATCTATATTACTTCCTTAAAGTTAATTCCCATATCTACCTTTCATCTTCTCTCCTGGATTTTCAATTTCTTCCCATTTGTGCTGCTCTTTTTCCTACCAAAGATGTATGTACAAGTTTCTCACATATTAACACTACACACACAACAAAATCATAATACAGAATATACCCTTGCCTTTTAAATTTTCGTGGATTGGAGGGACTCTTACCTTCAGAAACAAGCATTTTAAAAGAGTTGTTTATTTTCTCATTTCCCTTTGACTAATTGTTAGCCCACTGATATCTGTCTACTGACCCCATCATTGGACTCGACTGAAATTGCTTTTAGTGAAGTCAGCAACATTTAATGAGGCGTTAGTTATGCACCGAGATATTAGACAGTGGGTTGGTGACACAATGTTAAGTAAGAGATGTCCTTGTTCTCAAGGAATTCATAATCATAGTTCTGATATGTCTTTTAACACTGAACACATTATTTTTTTGACATTTGATATTATTTTATATTAATATCAAGTGTACAGCATAGTGGTTAGAAATTTATATAATTTACAAAGTGAGCCTGCTGACTAGTACCCACCTGGCACTATATATAGTTATTACCATATTATTGACTATATTTCCTATGCTTTACAAGCTTATGACTATTTTGTAACTACCAATTTGCATTTCTTAATCCTTTACCTTTTTGACCCTGCCCTCAATCCCTCCCATCTATCACCCTGACAGATCTAGTACCTATCTGATATCATACATAGTTATTACAATATTATTGACTATAATCCTTATGCTATACCCTACATCTCATGACTACTTTGTAAAAATTCAATTTGTATTTCTTAATCCCTTCCCCTTTTCACCTACCCTCAAACCCCCTCCCATCTGGCAACTATCAAAATGTTTTCTGTACTTATGCATTTGTTTCTGTTTCATTTGTTTATTTTGTTCTTTAGATTCCACTTATAAGTGAAATCATATGACATTTGTCATTCACTGTTATACTACACTCAGCACAATACCCTCTAGGTTTATCCATGTTGTCACAGATGGCAAGATTTCATTCTTTTTTATCTCAGAGTAATATTCCTTGTATATGTACCACCTCTTTTTTACCCATTCATCCATTCAGGGACACACAGGTTGCTTTCATATCTTGGCTATGTAAACATTGCTGCAATGAACATATGGATGAGTATATCCCCTCAAAGTAGCGTTTTGGTTTTCTTTGGATAAATACCCAAAAGTGGGATTACTGGGTTCTTCCTTCTTTGTCTCTTATATAGTCTTTGTTTTAAAATCTATTTTGTCTGGTATGAGTACTACTACCCCAGCATTTGATTATTATTATTTCCATTTTAATGAAATATATTTTACAATCCTTTTACTTTCAGCCTGTGTGTCTTTTGAACTGAAGTGAATTTCTTGTACGGAGCACATGTAAGGGTCTTGTTTTCTTATTCATTCAGCCCCCCTACCTTTTGATTATAGCATTTAATCCATTTACACTGAAAGTAATTGTGGATAGATACATAGTTATTGACATTTTATTATTCATATTTTTTACTTTTTTTTTCCATCTTAAAGATATTTCTCTAAGGTTCCTTATAATACTGGTTTGGTGGTGGTTAACTCCTTTAGCATTTTCTTTTCTGGGAAGCTTTTTATGTGTCCTTTGACTCTAATGATAGCTTTGCTGGGTAGAGTAATCTTTTTTTTTTTTAATTGGGGAATTGGGGGGATGGAAACAGTGCTGGGGAATTGGGGGAAGCGGAACAGACAAGTTGCTGTCGTTTTGTTCTTCCGTCTAGTTGTGGAGGACGTTGATTCACTGGTCCAATTTGGCACCATCATTGCACTCTTCCCAGGCGAGGCAGATCAGTCGCCGGCTTCTGGACGGCCGCTCACTGCGGCTGCTGGCCGCTCACGCTGGCTGCTGGCTACACACGGTA
>NW_017732849.1:120009-126721 GCF_001890085.2 Hipposideros armiger
CTCATATGTGGGATCCGAACTGGGGCCCTCTGGCATCCCAAGCCAGTTCTTAACCATCGCGCCACTCGGCCAGCCCTGGGTAGAGTAATCTTGATTGTAGGTCCTTGCTTTTTAATCACTTTGAATATTTCCTACCAATCTCTTCTGGCCTGCAAAGTTTTGTTGAGAAATCAGCTGACAGTTTTATGGGAGCTCTCTTGTAGGTAACTAACTGCTTTCCTCCTGCTGCTTTTAAGATTCTTTTTTTGTCTTTAAACTTTGTCATTTTGATTATGATGTGTTTTCGTTTGGGCCTTTTTGGGTTCATCTTGTTTGGGACCCTCTGCACTTCCTCGGCTTGAATACCTGTTTCCTTTGCCAGGCTAGGGAAGTTTTCTGTCATTATTTCTTCAAATAGGTTTTCAATTCCTTGCTGTCTTCTCCTTCTGGCACCCCTATGTTGCAAATGTTGGTACACTTGGTATTGTCCCAGAGGTTCCTTAAACTGTCCTCATATTTTTGGATTCTTTTTTTTTTTTTTTTTTGCTGTTCTGATGGGGTGTTTTCTGCTACCTTATCTTCTAAATTGCTGATTCGATACTCTGCTTCATCTAATCTATTGCTGATTTCCTCTAATGTATTCTTCATTTCAGTTATTGTATTCTTTATTTCTGAATGGTTCTTTTTTTATGTTTTCTATCTCTATTTTTATGTTTCTTATCTCTTTGTTGAAGTTATCCCTGAGAACATTAAACATCCTTATAACGAATGTTTGAAACTCTGCATCTGGTAGATTGCTTGTCTCCATTTTGTTTAGTTATTTTTCTGGAGCTTTGTTCTGTTCTTTTATTTGGGAAATGTTTCTTTGTCTCCCCATTTTGGCTGCCTACATGTTTGTTTCTATGTATTAGGTAGGGCTGCTATACCTTCCAGTCTTAGTAGAATGGCCTTATGTAGTAGGTGTCTTGTGGGACCCAGTGATGCAGTGTCCCTGGTCACCAGAGCCGGGTACCCCAGGTGTGTTCTTTGTGTGGCTTGTGCATGTCCTCCTGTTATGGTTGAGATTTGATTGCTGTTTGCATGTCAATAGGAGGGCTTGACCCTCAGGTTGATTGGTTGTAAAGACTGGCTGTGACTACAGTGGAGGAGCTGTTGTGCTGGGGCTGACCCTACAGAGCACGGTACACTTTAGTGGGGCTCTGGAGCCTGACTAGTCTGCCCTTTGGGTGTGTCATCTTTGGAAGTGGCCGGGTGATGTCCCAGCCCAGTCCAAAGATGGCCGCTAGTCCCATCAGCCCTGGCACCTTCTGGGAGTAGACCCACTGCAGGCCAAGTTCAGCTGCAGTCTGTGCCCTGACCAGGGCCACCTGGCATGAACCACAAAGCAATCCAGAGATGTCTGTCATCCACACTGTGCTTGGAGGTGCCTTGAGAGGCCACACCATGAACCAAGGCCAGCTATTGCTAATGCTGGGCTTAGGGCTGCCCAGCCAGAGGTATGGGACATACTGAAGCCAGTTGCTGCTTGTTTGAGTTTTGTGAGCCTTTGAGAGATTTTAGGAAAGTCTGCGGCATGAGCCAAGGCAGGCCAATTATATGGAAAAACCACTGGAAGTGGCTTGGGTGTGCCAAAATTTGGGTGGGGCATGGTCTTAGGGAATCATTAGGGCAGGGCAGGTGAAAGGTGATAGTCAGTTGGATGCAGACTCAGACACGGTGGCAGCCTGTGATCGCACGTAGTGAGCGGGGAGGGCTCAACAAAGAAACAATGGCTGCCTCCAGCTCCTCTGACTGGAAGAAAGCTACCCCTCCAGCCCTAACCCTGCAGCCAGACAATTCAGTTTCTCCCTGTATGTCTCTGGTGCCTTTCAAGCTGCTGCCCCAGTGCTGGAGTTCAGAGCCAGTGAGTCCATCAGTGGGTAAGTCCGTGTGCTGTCCTTTTAACACATTGTGGACTGGTCACACAGATTTGCATCTATACATTACAGCTGTGCACGACAGATGAGACAAATCTGCATTTTTTAACACATAGTTGGTTTCCATGTGCTATACACTTAGCTACGCAATACATGAAGCCTTTCTCTGAATGATCCTGCTAACGAATGTTTATAGAAACGTGACCTCACTCTTGAGTTAATGATCTGTGATAAATATAGAGAACAAACAGTTCTGTATTTTCCTCTGTTGTTCTGGTCTGCATTTAGTCAGCATTCAGATTTCAATCACTTCACACCCATGATGGAAAGACATAGTTCTTACAGGAAAAAATATCTTACAGAAGATGAAATTTCAGCAGAATTGTTGGCCGACACATTATCTGATGTTCCTGACAACGCTGATTGTGACAGTGAAAATGACAGTGACTCTTCTATTATTGGAATTAGGCAAAACAAAATTGTGCATCCTTTACCGAGTTACAGTGACAGTGAACAAAGCGCAAACAAAAGTGATGATGACGATGACACACTAGATTTGGTGGTTTCCACATGGGTAAAAACAGATAAAACACAAATTTAGGGTCATTTACTGGAAACCCAGGGGTGAAACAAATTCCCTCTGACCCGACAAAAGTATCACAAGTAACAGAACTCTTTCTTGGAGACAGATTCTTTGATATATTGTGTCAGGAAATGAATCTATATTACCTACAAAATCAGGAAAAGTATGTTACTGGTTCTAAGGGGTTGAAATGTTCAGATGTCGCTGTAGCAGAAATGAAAAAAAATTTTCAATAATTATTCTAATGGGGCAAGTCAGGAAAGATAAACTAAAGATTGTTGGTCTACAGATCCATTTTTAGATACTCCTATTTTCAGGAAACTTATGAGCTGTAATAGATTTGAACAAATTTTGTGGTGTTTACATTTCAACAAAAATGAACTTCTGCAACAATCAACTAACAGACTTTTCAAAATTCAACCCTTATTGGATTTTTTCCTTAAAAGATTTCAGACTATTTATAAGCCAAATCAACAACTTTCCTTAGATAAAGCAATGATCCCTTGGAGGGGTAGACTTCGTATATGAACATATAACACAGGGAAACTTATAAAGTATGGCTTACTTGTTTATATGGTCACTGAAAGCACCTCAGGCTATATCTTGAATTTAGAAATTTATGCTGGTGAAGGGAAAAAATTACAGGAAACTATTTTCACACTTTTGGAAACTTTTCTTGATCAAAATTACCATGTGTACCAAGACAACTATTACAAACATGTGACAATTGCTGAAACTCTTCTTTCAAGACAAGTTAGAGTATGTGGAACAATCAAAGTGAACAGGGGTCTTCCTCCAGAAATGAAAAATGAATCACAGTCTCTGAAACGTGGCAAAACCACATTCAGGAGAAAGGGTGAAATTCTTCTTCAATCCTGGAGAGATACTAGTATTGTCAACATGATTTCCACAATTCATGATTCAACAATGACTGATGTTCCATGGAGAAATGAAGAAATAAATAAAAAAACCTATTTGTATTTTTCAGTATAATATGTTCATGAAGGGTGCTGATAGGGTAGATCAGTACTTGTCTTATTATTCTCTCTTGAGAAAAACAGTGAAGTGGCCAAAGAAAGTTGCATTTTGGCTTATAAATTGTGCATTTTTCAATTCTTTTTGAATCTATCAAAAACTAAACCCTACATCAAAAATGAGATATGAAGAATTTCTGCTACAAGTGACAAAAGACTGGGCTGCAGATAAGGTGGAGACAGACTCAGAAACAGACACAGAGGCAGCACGCCCAGTAACATCAACACAAACCCTTTGTGTGCCTCATGAGGATCCCCCCGGGAGACTTTTGGGTGATACGCACAAACACGTGCTAGAGAAAATTGTTGGAAGTGAACGGGGTAAAAGAAAATATCCTGCTAAGAGGTGCCATGTTTGTGCTGCCCACAAAGACAGATGCGAAACTCAGTACATCTGCAAGTTTTGCTTAGTGCCACTCCACAAGGGGAAATGTTTCCAGAGGTATCACACACCCTCAAGCACTGCTAGGGTCTTTGATGAGTATTTCCTGAAAATTTCTGTTCACCAAAATAGCGAATTTGTTACAGATTTTTAAAGAAACATAGTATAAAAGTTTATTTCAATGGTTTAAACCGCAGGGACATGCATTTAAACAATTTAAATGCCCTGTCCTCAATGTGTTAAGAGGAGCATCTGGCAGTATAGCCGCTCTCTGTCTCTATCAGCCACAACCTCCACTGGTTTTCACAGCCAGAAGTTATGGGGACTTCTCTCCCTGGCACGGAAACCCTGGACTAGAGAGGGGCTAGGACCATTCACTCTTAAGGGGTGGGGGACATCTGCAGCTGATATATATCTATCCCAACTTTTAATGTCAAATGCAGGTATTGGACCAGCCTGTTCTGAGTCTCTGTCCCTCCTACCTGTCTTGAGGTAACTTCTTCTGCATGCCCTTAGTTGTAGGGCTTTGGTTGAACTAGACTTCAGGTGATTCTCAATAACGGTTGTTTTGTGGTTTATTCGTAATTAGTGTGGTCCTGAGAGGAGGTGAGTACAGCATTTACCTACTGAGCCATCTCAACAGGAAAATTGCCTCATGTATTTTAAAGATCTAGTTTTGAGTTTTAAAATTGTTCTGTACACCTGAAACTAATAATAATAAAAAAAAATAAAATAAAATGGGTACTCAGGGATTTTATGTCTTCTAGACTCCTTTGTCATTATGAAATACCATTACTTACTTCTGCTAACCTTGAATGGGGATAAGCATTAGAGGTGGTGGTCTTGAGAAAATATCATTGGTAAGGGTTAATGCTCTCCCTAGAATTGAGAGGGGGGAGAGTTTTCATGGGAACACTTGGATGGAAGAATGATAGCAATAAATGGAGCAAAAGGGGATCTGGAAAGAATAGTGAGAAGAGGGTCTTTTCATACTTTTGATTTATTGTTTTTAATGAAGATCCTGTTTCTTTGATTAAGATTTATTTTGTGGGGAATCGAGGCGGGAGCTAGGGCAGGCCCGGGGGAAGAAGAAGAGGGCGGCGGAAGCGTGGAGGAAGGGGCAAGAAGGCTGATAAGGGGAGATGAAGGGCGCTCAGAGGCGGGCAAGGAGTCCAAAGGGAGAGGCGATGGGAAGGAGGAGAAATGGAGGGTCAGGACTGGGCGGCGGGAGGACGCCAGGCAGGGAGAGTACAGGGACGAGCGGGTCAGGCTTGGGGCCGCGCCGCGGGAGCAGGGGCCGCCCTGGCAGCGGAAGCCGAGGAGGCGGCGGCGGCTCGGGAGTCGGCGGGCCCGCTGCTGGGCCCGCGCCGCGGCGCCTCCCTGAGGAGCTGCTGCGGCTCATCCGTTCCTGCCCGGACCCGCGGGCCCTCGGCCGCCTGGCTCAGGTGCGCCGCTGGCTGCGGCGCTTCCCCAGCTGCGACCTGCTGTGGCGCCGCATAGCCCGGGCCTCGCTCAACTCCGGCTTCACGCGGCTCGGCACCGACCTGGAAGCGCCCGCTCGCCCGCCCGCTCCTTGCCCCGGGCCTGCCAGCGTCCTGGGAAAGGGCGGGGCGCCGCGGCCTGGTCAGCCTGGGGCAGTGTCGCACCCCGAATCCCAGGCCCAAACCTGGCCTCCGCCAAGACCCCTCCCGGAACGCCCTTCTCTCTGAGGCCCCCATTCGAGGAAGCTTCCCAAGAGCATCCCTCAGTCTGCACCCTGCCCGTGGGCGGCTCCTCTCAATTGGCCATCTTAAGCACTCCCTTTAGCTTTTAATTGTCTTTTAGCAGACATCGACGCCCTGAGTCCCTCAGTCCGAGAGGAGCCCGGCTGGGCTGTGGCTTTGGAGGCCTCCTCCGGTCCAGGTCTAGGACCTCTGTCCACTGTGTGGTCTATCAGAACGTTTTGTGGACATTCACCCTTTCACCCTCTTCTAGAGGTTGTTAGGCTTCGGGGCTGTGGAGTATGGAAAAAATATCGACTATGGAAAAAAAGGGTTCAGACCTGAAAAGAAGGCTCTTGGTTTAAGTGTCATCTATACTATAGCTTATGACTTGATACAGACAGAACGACACAAAAAAGAGTGTCTGCTTATGGCAGGAGGTTGGATAAGGTCTAGGCTGTATACAAAGGCATAGCATTGCAATTTGGCCAATTCCTGGTCTGAGACCTGTGAATGAAAATCTTTCCTGAACCACATAAACTGTTAAAGGAAAATGTATGGAATTGAGGGAGTAAAAGCTTTCAGATTGCACCCAACTCCATCCAGTTTGGGTTAAAAAAAAAAAAAAGGTAGTTCTGATAGTGTACAACATTAAAGAAAGTTGTTTTACAACATGAAAAGCTATAATGCCACCACCTCCAGACAACTATTCATTTTTTAGAATTACTTTTCAGTTGCACACTTCTTTGTCCCTCTCAGTTGCTATCTTACTGATCCTAACAGAATAGGTACATAATAAATGTTTGTGGGCTATACCTTGAGATTAAAAACATTCCTCTAATCTTAAACGTTTATGTTATGTCCAGCTTTTTGCTATTACAGATAACAATGAAATGAACAATGCATTTTTTGGCAACAGCTTTATTGAGATACATCACATACCATATAATACATATATCTTTGAATTCGTTACTAAGGATAAATTCTCAAGATTGACATTATTGGATCAAAGGGTATAGTTTGTTAAAGGTATACCAACTTACAGTGGCACCAGCAATGAATGATTAAACCAATTTCATTGAGAATTTTAAAAATATTTGCTATTTTAGTGGACATAT
>NW_017732849.1:128136-129580 GCF_001890085.2 Hipposideros armiger
TATCAGTTGACCTAGAAGAGAAGTTGGCTAAAGTGACTGGAACCCAAGCCAGCCAAGGCCAACTTTGGCTTTCTGTCTCTCCTTATAGTAATTGAATAAATGAATGAAATAATTCATGTTTATTTTTATTTCCTTTTCAAATGCTCTAAAAGAGAGATCATGGGAATGAGTGTGTGTTCTATAAGCAATAATAACAAAATAAAAATGAATTTATAGTATAAAGTGAAAAAAAAAGATTCTATTTTGTTTCTGCTTTAAATTTTTTATTTTTAATTCTAGCTCATCTTTCCTTAATCTACCATCTCTGATGGTTGTTTTCAATCTTGTCTTCTTGCCTTTTCATTTTTGTTTCCTGTTTCCCTAAAAGCATTCCCAGGACCAAGAACAAATATTGGCACAATATATATCTGGTAAATGGATACATTTTACATATGTCAAATGTTTTTATTTTGGTTAATCATTGTTGAAAAATAAAAATTAAAGCTAGGCATTTTCCCTCTGTACATGGTAGGCAAATTGCCCTCTATGTGGTTCACGTGGATAATGGCCAACTTCCCTTTACATATCTAGAGAAGGTCAATTAGCCTACTAATGAACTTCTTCTGCATCTAAACAGATTTTAATTTTCACAATACGTTGCTCTGTTGGACTGAGAAGAGATTTCTCCTGCTTCTTGTGCTTAGTTCTCTGGCTTTCTGAATCCATTGTAAACACATACAGCATGTAAGACTCATTCTGCCTATTTTATTTTGTCATGTTTGAATGATACAGACTCTGTTTCCCAACATTCGGCATGTCACCACCAGCTCCCACTGCTCTGGTAGACTTGTATTTTTGGATTTTTATGGTCTCCATGTGGATGTGTATAGAAAGGTATTCAAGGATGCTTAAGTAGAGCAGGACTCTGTCCATCTCACAGAGGAATAGCCTTGGAGTAGAGTTCCAGCCCCCAGGTTTTCTGTTCAATAGGACCTTTCATTTCTGAACATGGGGAAAAGAGTGGAGAAAGGATGAAATACTTTCTCATGTTCTTGCAGACCATGCCAGTTTCTTTCCTCTGGCTCTGTGCCTGCAGGCCACAGATGGAGTTCCTTGGTGTCATCCATAGTGTTTCAGTTAGTGAAAGTGCCTCTCATTTCTAGCAATACATGGATAAACTCATATTTTTGTTTTGTTTTCATCATTACTCATATGTGTGCAGTATGAAACATCAGAAATTACTAGTTAGATACTTTTTTCTCTTAATCATTTTTTTCCATGAATAGAAATGTTTCAATTCTCTGGAAACATAAAGTAGGTGAATAAAGCAAATATATATATATACACACACACACACACACACACACACACACACACACACACTCATACACATGTATACATATATAGTTTTTCCCAAGAGACATAAATTCCGTTTAATATATACAAATACACAACAAACCATTAT
>NW_017732849.1:132880-137467 GCF_001890085.2 Hipposideros armiger
GTGTAGCTTGATCAAAATTATTCATGTTATAGATCAAGATTAACATGAAACCAAATCTTGCCACAGCAACAGGGGCTGAGTAGACAACAAAGGGACTACACACAGGTACTGGGGCTGGAAAAGGTCCTAAAGCTGGCAATAGAAAGCTGATGCACAGGGAGGGATGGCATTACCAGATCACGGTTCATGAAAGCAGTCATCACTAAGGAGCCACCAATGAATAAATGGGTTTTGCAACACATGGGAGGATTATATTGATGGGAAAACCAGGGCAAATGCTACATGGGAATCAAAGAAATTATCAAGTAATGTGAGTAGATACTAGAGACTCAAGCACAGAGCTACAGTCTCTTAATGTGGAGCTGGAGTGTATAAAACTGATCCAGTCAAATGAAATTACTATAGTGTTATAAAGGTTTATAAATATTATATTCAAGACCATAAAACAAGGATGAAGTCTATTTACTTAAAATGAAGGACCTAATTCAGGCTGGAGTAATACACTCATCAGGAGAGGGTAGCTTAAACATTAGTAATAAAGAATCTCCCAAATCTCATTGGCTTAGAAATGTGTATTTCCTGTTTATGATATATTTCTGTTGAATGTTGGCTGGGAACTTTGATCAGTGTTATCATTGTGTCCACTCTTTGCGACTCAGACTAATATGACCACTTTCTAGAATAATTTTACTCATAAAGAAAGAAAAAAATGCATGACATAAGCATTGACTCAAAACTTTTGCCAAAAAGTGAAATATATAATTTTTCTCTAATTTCATTAGTCAAAGCATATCATAGAGCAGGCCTGAGTTCAGCAGTGTGGGACACATATAATTATCATACAGGAAGTAGAACTGGAGAGATGTGAAACATGACAGTCTGAGGTAACTGGTTATAATATAACAATTCTGAGCTGATAGAATGTGAGATCTAGTCAAGGCATGGACTCTTCGTATACTTTCTGACTAAGGTAGGCTTCAGCCTAGTAAATGGGAAAGATGAATTTCTGTTATAAATCAGGTATCCTAGCCAGATTTATGTGTTGGCCTGTGTTGGCGTGTGGAAGTGGGGGTTAGAGGAGGAGGATGTGTGTGTGTGTGTGTGTGTGTGTGTGTGTGTGTGTGTGAATGGGGGTTGGGAATGGAATAAAAAGGAATATAAAGGATTAAATTAAATGCATCAAATGGATGAGACAAAAGCATATAANCTTTATTAGTGAAGGCAGTTTTGGCAATGCTTTCAAAGTATTTTGAAAAAATGTAAGGTAAATTCACATAGGTCTCATTATAGTGACAGAAAAAAAACCAAACCCATAGCTTCTGAATAGGAAAAATAAAATGACTGTAATTTACCCTTGATAAATTCTCCAAAAATAATTCAACAGTTTCAAATAAAAATTGTGTTATGAAGTTACTGGACTGAGAGAAACTAGTCATTTTTATTTACATATGTTGTCAACATCACGTGCCTCCTGGCCTTGTCAGGCAATTTTGAATAAATTTATTCTTAGTGGCATTGGAATAGTTGTGATCCCAGCTGAAAGAGCTTAGGATCTTGATATTTGGGTTTTTCCTACATTATAATCCGCCATTGTAAAACAGTAGGCAATTGATCTTAGTGTGAAAGACACTTTCTAACGTTCACATATTGCTACATATTTTTAAATATGTGGAAATTTACATAAAATATAACAAAGAACTTAGTAGTTAGATAACTTTACATGAAGTAGATAGCTTTACATGAAGTAGATAGCTTTACATGAAGCATAATTATTATATTAACAAAAAGAGAGACATTATAACTACTGAAAATTTGACAACTGTTCCTGAATCAAATCTCTCCAGACATACTTATATTATTCCTTTGTTATTAGAAAAGACAAAATAAACAACTCAGTATATTTCGTATTTTGATTACCTGCCTAAAAAATAAGGCGAATTTTACAGTAATATATTCATTGTTTTTAACTACTTCTCAGACCTTTTTAATATATTTTATTTCTCTATATTTAGTATGCATTTTTCATTTCCATGTGCATTCATTTTCTACAAGAAAATGATCATTTAAAAGTAGTGTCAAAAATTTCACAGTAACTACTGTTTAACTAGACACCTTTCCAATCTTTTTCAGGTCCTAAGCATTAGTTTTCTTAAAATTATAATTGTTTAGTCCTTGAGCACTTAGAGCATTCTACCATATCATCTTTAAAAATAAATAAATGAATAATCATGTGAAGCAAATATTATCTGTCCTCAATTACACATATGGTAAGTCATTTGACCAAGAAGACACAGCTCAAAATTGATGGCAACTAGATATTTAAAACTCACTTTCTAAATTCTAAATTCATACTTTATAAACTGAATTATTACTCTTTAAATTGCCTGCTTTTCTTTCATTTCATTTATTACCAGCTAGGACTTTGACTAATGTATTAATAGTTTGGGAATGTGATGAAAAAGTGAGAAAAAGCTCCTAGGAAAGTGGGAAGAAGAGTGCCAACTTAAGCAAAGAGACAAGTCTTGCCTAGATCTTGCAGGAGAAACAGCTAAGCAATAGTAGGAACCTGTGGTTTGGATCAGAATGGAAATATTGGGTTGTCAGAACAATCATGACATATTTTTTCTATGTTTTTCATTGCAAAAATGCATCATGACTTTTCAACAACCCATACAACATCACCAAAACAAAATCATAATAGAGGATCTCAACAAAGAACCAAGGTGAAGGGAAAACAGGAGATAACTGTGTCAGGCCATGAAGATGAAGGCAGATTTCTTCAAGTATTTGCTGAAGTTCCTAGAGTACCAGTATGAACTCAGTGGACAACGTTTTGGCCACATCTTGCTGTCCTTATGGTTCTAGCTTTTTCTCCTCCCTGACACCACAACTCTTCTCTCTTAACACCAACAGGATAATTCAGGAATTACCATTTTAAAACAGGGGAAATATGTAATCTTTATGAGCATCTTACTTCTGTTTTCTCTACAACATGAAGTCAGCATGCCTGTGATTGTGCAGAGATGAAAAACAGTGAACATGACAAAGTAGTCAAGTTTCAAGAAATCTCAGAAATAGTTTTTACTGTAGTAAAACCCAAGTGGCATTGCAAGGAGGCCTACTGTGCAGCAGTGACAATGGAGGAGGAGTCAGGAATGAAACCTCTCTGATCCTCTACTAAGCCAAGGATAAAACTATCCACAAAGCATCCCAGAGCCTCATGTCTCCCATCCATCAAATGGAGGTCATACTGATCCTTCACAGGCACCTCCCAGGGCACCTACTGGTATTCAGTGAGATCATGCATTCTTCTGCTCATTCAAATAATGTAAAAAATAAACAACAAACAAAAAGCACTGTTTCTACTTTTTCAGGCTTTGTGCTGAATCCAACAGTAAAACAGTAACAAAGACGGGTCTCATTCAGGATACCATCAAATTAACAATATCATGTTTAATGATAGATACATATCTATAGTGAAACTACAGTGAAAAGCAAGGGAATAATAAATACACAATTAGAAATAGTGGTTAAGTTTGGAAATGAAGGAGATGTATTTTTTTACTGATAGGTATACGGGAGCTTTAAGATGTTGATAATGTTTTGTCCTGGAAGTTAGTACTGAATACCCGAGTGTTCACTTTATCATTCTGTATGATACCTTCTAGACTTATATGCAATTTAGTTCAATGTAAGAAATAGTTCTTAATTTTAAAAACCTCCATAAAACCGACATGTGGCTTTTCATCAGTCATAATATATTTGAAAATAAAAGCAGAGAAACCAACAATGAGAAATATAAAATATAAGCTTGAGTGTTGAATGTATTGATAAGGGAATTGGGGTTAGTGAGTCAAAGGGACGGTTTCACTATGATTCTGACACTCTGGGTTTTGAGAAAGAACAGAAGACAAAGCATGCAATAGAAAACAAAATAAGAAAGAAAAAGAGGATGTGTATGAGCATTTCCTATGTTTGGGGAAGCCAATGCTTAGAAGTGTAAAAGCAAGCTGTTGAAGATAGAAAGCCTAAAAGAACACGGGGAGAAACCACAGGATAGAGATAAAATTAGATGAGTTCAAGAAACACACTGAGTATACTGTTTAACACAAGATTTGGGGCAATCACTATGTTTCTGGGATTTAGTTTTCTCACCTATAAAATCAAAAAGAGCATGCAAAGAGATGGGAAGATGAGATGACTCACTCAGCCTTAAAAGTGAGCTTGTTAAGACCCTGTCCTTCCTGACTTCCAGGGAGAGAGAAATGCTTAAACATTCCTGCCACGTTTTTTTTGTTTTGTTTTTTTCACCAACCAAAGCTGAGTGCTAAGAAAACTGCTTGCAGAATAAAGAAAAGGGAGGGCTAAGAAGAATGTACATCCTGGCTAAGGCCACTTCTCTGAGCTGCCGCAGTTTACTTTAACAGTTTGTTTGGGCAACAACAGCTTACTGTCAGAGTTATTGCCGCATAATTCTGAGGAAGATCACACAGAGTTTAATTTTTCAGTAGCTTTGGCATTAATATTTTAGTGTAATTATCTGAGGGGTAGGTTAGCATGGCAAAACTCTTACCCAGTAAGTAATGA
>NW_017732849.1:139642-141792 GCF_001890085.2 Hipposideros armiger
ATGGGAAAGATGAATTTCTGTTATAAATCAGGTATCCTAGCCAGATTTATGTGTTGGCCTGTGTTGGCGTGTGGAAGTGGGGGTTAGAGGAGGAGGATGTGTGTGTGTGTGTGTGTGTGTGTGTGTGTGTGTGTGTGAATGGGGGTTGGGAATGGAATAAAAAGGAATATAAAGGATTAAATTAAATGCATCAAATGGATGAGACAAAAGCATATAAGGAGGCTAAATTATGAAACCAAGGAAGAATTCCAACTTGACTATCTGGGACTTAGAGTCTGTTCTCCTGAGTAAAAGAAAAGAAGAAAATTGGCCACACACTGAGTATCTTCTATTTGATACGGATGTTACATGAAATCTTTTATTTCATTCCTCTCACAGCCCTCCAAGATCAACATATAGATTCAATATTAATATCCCTATTCTGAAGAGGAAGACATTTGAATCTCACAGAAGACTACAAAGTTGTAGGTCCAGGATTATAACCTCACTATGGGTTGTTTTTCCAGTTCATGAATATGATGACTTCTCCCTTCAACCACTTGCACAGCTCACAGAAATTTCCCACACAGTCTGGGATGAATATGAAGGTATAGCTGCAAAAAAATTGTTCCCAATCCAGTGGGAAGCTATTTAGTTCTCTTGAAATAACTAAAAACTAAAATTTCTGAAATCACTCCATTAACCAGACATCAAATTTTGGATTGGCAAGGCCCAGATTGTAACACACTGCTTTTGTCTAGATTTTCCTTTTCCTACAGAGTGACCTCCGCCCCCACGTTCAGGAAAGGTGCTTGTTCAAACAGTTTTACAGAGATACTGTTTCTCCTTGAATGGTAGATGCTTAAAGATGCCTGTTATTTGTCCTGTAGCAGGGAAGCTGCTTTGCAGCTGGCCATCCTGTGTAAAATTATCAAGACAACTGTGCTCAGCTTTAATCTAAGTGCACAGACAAGGGGTGTTTCAGGTTTCCCATCCTCATGCATTTGGTATTCTGGAGGTGTATGCAGCTCAAGTCCTGAGCCTTGTGAGAGAAAGAGGCAAGCTGTAAAACGGCCTTGGCATTCTCCCTCATCTTATTAAAGCCATGTCTATTCCTGTTTGGCCTTCAGTGCTGTTTTGGTGCTATCTGTCAGGGAGAATTTTGAATGGTGAATGAACGGTCAGATATTTTGCCGTTTATTGCTCTGTATGGACATAGGCCATTTGTCAGAGGGCCAACCAATAGCCATTGCAGACAATGATCTCTCTTGAAAGATTAAGCAGAATTATTGATATGGACAATTCTAGCAGAGAAAGAAAAATATTTTTTGGTTTCTGAGAGGCTTTATGTGAGACATCATGGTAGTACTTAAAAATAAAAAAGTTTTACAGAGCTCCTTAAGGGTTTAGAATTACTGACACATATTCTTGTCAAATAAAATATACATTCCATCATTTAATAAAGTTGATTCACACTTCACTAACACTAGCAAGTTATCCGTTAAACTCAATAATTTATCAACTGGATACTTTCCATGCAATAATTTTGCTTAAATACATATAATAGTTGGAAGTATAGTACATTACACAAACTGTCTATTTTTATATTCATAGTTAAACCTTACTATATCACAAGTCCTTATAAAAGGATTTCAAACAAGAAGGCTGCTGACAGATATTAAATGTATCAATACAAAAATAAAAATTCTCCCTGGTCATTCAATTTGAAGGTTCAGAATACCACTTCTCAAATGTCTTGTGAATGACAATGTACATTTTGTTGCTCTGCACAGTTACTTCTGAATGGAAAAAACATTTCTTTAGAATTAATAATTCTATCTGCATAATTCACTAAGTATATAAAAGTTTAAAATTTTTGTTAACAAGGGCCAAAGAAAGAAGCAGCATCTATTATTTTAAGTGGTCATGGAGCTGAACAAGGAAAGACATGTAGCTGAGTAATGAGATCATGCTACAAACAATACTTTTTCTAGTTTTCTAGGATTAACAAAGAAAGGAGGCACATACTATGAATTCTGTATTCTTGAATTATTAATTGTAATTAGTCAGATAGAATAAATCATAGGAAAATTATCTTTATTTTATGTTTCTACTTTTTATAAGTTTAGATTTTTTTCAGCAAGTATTCATTGCTGCTAAATATACTTTTT
>NW_017732849.1:142472-143778 GCF_001890085.2 Hipposideros armiger
GGCCGGCCCTAAATATACTTTTAAATGTTAAGTAGTATATAACATCTTAAAAAGAGAAATACTTGAATTATATAAACATTAAAAATTCTAACAAGCGTAAAATGAAATATTAAAATATATTTTTGTGTATTGAAATTGTGGGTATTTTTGCTTTTTTGTATGTTCATTTTTCTGTATTATTTAGTATCTTTGTTTCTTTCTCCTCGGAATATAATTTATATACAATAAATTTTACTAACTTAATTATACAGTTTGATAAATTTGGAGAATTCTATACTGTTATGTAACTACCACCACAACAAATAAGATATAAGATGTTTTCATCACAGTGAACAAACAATGAACAATGTTTGCTCAGTGTTCTTTTGTAGTTGATGGGCTCACCTTAACTCTGGCCCAGACAACCATTAATTTGCTATTTATATTTTGTCTGTTATTAAATTTCATAAAAACAGTAGTTTTGCCAACTGGATCAAAACCATGTCTGATACATTCTCTGGATCAGCTGTCTATTTGCAGGAAAAATGGAGGACAGTGGATTGTACCAAGAGTGTGTAAGTAGCAAAATCCAGACTGTGGGACTCTATAGGTCAAAATGTCTGGGTCCTTCACGGATGAAAGGAAACAAGCAAAACTTCACAAAATGGAACCATACATTATGTATGCATTCCTTCCACTTCATTCTCTTAGCATAATGTTTTTGTGATTCATCCATGTTGTCACATACATCATCATTTTGTGTCTTCTTATTGCTGAGTAATTTCCAAAGTATAGATATGCCACAATGTGTTTATTCATTCATCAGTTAATGGATATTTAGATTGTTTTCAATTTCTGACTATTATAAAAATGATGCTATGATGATTTATATACAAGTTCTTGTGTGTATATAAGTGTATGTTTTCATTTTCCTTGAGAAAATAATTAGGAATGGTATTTTTAGGTCTTATGGTAAGTCTATGTTGAACAGATTCTGTGAAACTGTCTTCCAAAGTGACTATCCTATATTTCCACAGCAGAATGTATGCTACGGTTGCTCCATATCTTCACTAACACTTGGTATTATCAGTCTTTTTAATGTTAGCTCTCCTAGTGGGTGGCTAATGGTGTCTTGTTTTAATTTTTATTTCTCTGATGATTGGTAATGTTGCAAAAATTTTCATGGATTTATTTATTATTTGCATATCTTCTTTAGTAAAGTATATTCTACCACTTTTCACCCACTTTAAAAATTGGGTGTGTCTCCTTATGATTAAGTTGTAATAGTTCTTGATCATAATCTCAATACAAGCCTTGTATCATATAT
>NW_017732849.1:147848-162701 GCF_001890085.2 Hipposideros armiger
CTCTCTCTAATGAGTCTGGCTAGAGGTTTGTCAGTTTTGTTTATCTTCTCAAAAAAGCAGCTTTTGGTTTTGTTGATCTTTTGTATTGTTTTTCTGGTCTCTATTTCATTTATTTCTGCTCTGGTATTCATTATCTCCTTCCTTGTATTCCCTTTGGGCTTATTTTGCTGTCCTCTTTCCAGTTTCCTGAGGTGTAAGGATAACTATTCTAATTTCTTACAGTGACATCTCATTGTTGAATTTATTTTATTATAATATATACATTTAAAATTAAAAGTTTCATATATATATATATATATATATATATACACACACACATTCACACGCTGCTTTAACAGCACTCCACAAATTTTGATGTGTTATATATTTATCATTATTCATTTTAAAACATTTTAAATTATCCTTTATATTTCCTTTCTAAATTTTAAATTATCCTTTATATTTCCTTTCTAAATTTTGGATTATTCAGAACAATGTTTTTAAAATGTATATATTTGAGGGGTTTTGGTTATGTCATTGACTCCTAATTTAACTCCATTGTATTCAGGGAATATACCCTGAAAGATTTAATCTTTTTAAAATTTTTACTTGTTTTATAATCCAACATATGGCTTATCATGGTAAAGTTACCATGTGCCATTGCAGAGAATATATATTCAGATGTCGTTTGGTGTAGCATTCTAAAAATGTCCATTATATCAGTGAGTTTGATAGGGGTGTTCAGATCTTCAATTTTTTTTTGCTTTATCTTTTGTGGCTAGTTGTTCTAAAGTTGCTGAGATGATGATGTTAAAATAAGCATAATATTATAGGATTGTCTGATTCTCTCATTAATTTTATTAGTTTTCCTTCCTATATTTTGAACCTCTGTCATAAGGAATATGCACATTGTTTAATCCATTAACTTCTAATGTAATTAATGATTTGGTTGAATCTTCTATTATTTTGTTTCTTATTTTCCCTTAATTTTATTTCTCTTTTTGCATTTTGAATTTTCAAATGATATGAATACATGTTGAGATTCTGTTTTAATTTTCCCATTTGCTTTTAGTTATGATTCTTTGCATTATATTTTTGGGGTTGCTGTAGACATTACAACATACATCCTTAGTTTTCACAGCCCACTTACAGTTAATATTGAATTGTTTCACATAAAATATAAAACTTTACACTCTCTATATATAGTTGTTTTATGTTTCATATATATAAATATATATAACATATATTTATAAATATATAAATATTTAATATATATATTAAAGTCCATAAGACAATATTATAATTTTTGCTTTAATTATATGAATTATATGAAAATTAAGAAGAAATAAAAATAACATTATTTTGAATTTACACAGATATTTATCATTTCCAATGTTCTTTATTCCTTTCCAAGGATCCTAGTTTTTATTAGGTATCATTTCTCTTTAGTCTGAAGAAATTCCCTTAGCATAGCTTACAGTATAGATCTCATAGCAATGAATTCTCTTTGATTTCTTTAAACTGAAAATGTTTGCATATCAACTTCATGCTTTAAGGCTATTTATGCTGGATGTAGAATACTAAATTAATCCCTCTTTTGGAACATGTTAAGGTTGTTATTTTATTTCTTCTTATTTCCTCTGTAATTTCTGATGAGAAGTCAGCTCTTAATTAATCATTGTACCCTTAAATATTAATATAATGTGCTATTTTTATCTAGGAGCTTTTAAGATTTGCTCTTTCTACATAGTTTTCAAAATTTGATTATGATGTCACTTGTGTTTTGGTGTAGCTTTACATGTTTATTCTAATTGCCATTCATTGTGCATCTTGCATCTAAGTTAATGGCTTCTGTTTTTTATCAAATTTGGGAAGTTTTCAGATATTATTTTTCAAATATTTTTCTGCACCATTTTCTCTCTTCTCTTTTTATAGAACTTGAACTACACATATTTCAAATTTTGATATCATCTAACAGGTACTTGAGATTCTGTTCATTATTAAAAACCATTTTTCTCCTGAGACCTATTGATATTAAATATTTTCTATTGATCTTCAAGTTTTCTTATTCTTTTCTATGTCGCTCATATTCAACTGCTATTGTATATACTGCATTGTTGAGTTCTTGAATGACTTGTTCTTTTAAAACATAATTTTTACTTCTGCTGAGATTTCCTACCTTTTTATTCATTGAAAGTATATTTTGTTTACTGAAGATAGTTGTAATAATCATTTTAAGATTCTTGGCTACTAGTGGATCATCTCAGGGTCAGTCTCAATTGATTTTCTTTTCTCTTGAGAATGTGTTCCAAATTCGTGATTCTTTGTATATTGCATAATTTTTTAATTGTATCCTGACCATGGGGAATCTTAATTCTGTGATTTTTGTTCTTTGAAAATGATACATTTTATTTCTTGATCAATAGATCTGATCTTAATTCAGAATTTTTGTTTTTAGCTGTGTTCCTTTGAATTTCCTGCATGTATGTGGTTCAGAAATATAAGTAGATGGGATTAAGGGATCACTTCACAGTCTCTTTGCCTTCTGGAATTCTTCTACTCTTTGGAGGTAATGAGTATTCATGCCCAAAAGACTGTGGTTTTTTCAGTAGTATCCTGTTGCTTCCCACACCATGTTGAATGCTTTGGCTCCAACTAAAAGCCATGATAATATGAAATCAATTTGTAAAACCTTTCACCTGTGAGTGTGCACATCCTACAAGATTCCCTCTACTTCTTTTCACTCTCCTATGGCTTCAGGTACCTGCTGTTTGTATTATGTTCAGATTTTATCATGATTTTTCCTCTGTGAGTCAGTTTGGTGAGATCTTCTGTTCCAACACTACTGGAACCAGAATTACGTTTTAATTAAATAAAAACAATGTTTCTTTGACATGTGTCTTTGAGCACTGCAAACAAGAAGTCTGTTGTTGAGTTTGAATTGTGTTACTTTAGCAGAAACCTGACATCATCATTTGTATACATATGCATTTTTTCTATATCCATTTAATTTAGTACTAATAATACCATTGTTCTTATATTTGTTCATTTTTAATTTATTTTATCCAGATCTGCTAATTATGTCTTTTGTTTTAACTTAACTTCTACTTTATTATGTTTTGATCATTTCTTTTCTAATTTCTGTGGTTCCTTCCAAAGGATCCCATATAATTTACTGATTGCATGTTTGTCCTAAAGTCTTTTTTTATCTTCCTGTAAATTTTTTTCCCTTTTCCTCTATGTTATGGAAGAACACATTAAGGATGTCTTTCGTATTACTTGCTCAAGTTTCCATAGTGCTGTTTATATAATTTACCACCTCAATAAACCATTTTGAGTTTCCTTGCCATTCTTTATTATTCATTTTTCTTTCATTTTATTTTTAAAAATCACAAACGCTTTTCATATGGTGTTTTAAAAGTTAGAGTATCAAATCGTTTTCATATAGCAGCTGAGAAATACTAGTATGCTGATGTGCATAGTTCCTGGTACAATTCCCACTTCCTAGAGAGCTGTCATTTGCTTTATCATTGTTCAACAGAAATGGGAAATTTTCCTGCACCATTGAGTGATTTTCTAACATACTGAACAAATGAATTGCATGAAAGCTACAACCCTCAAATAAATTAGTCCTCAATCACTGTCTAATGCCTAATCAGTTCATAGATTGTGGAGTCCAAACATTTAAGGATACATGTTTTCCTATTTCCACATACTATTGGGAGTCCACATACCTTTCTTGCTTTAGTCTAAAAGGACTCTTTTGTAGAGGATTAAATATGTCCTTAAAACCCTCAGAGACCCTGGAGAACAGAACTGGCCCAAGACTAACTAGGAAAATAAAAACTTTGTGATTCCTAGGACCCACTACTTAGGCTGGGCCATGGGCTATATATACTTTGCAGCCACATTGGTGAAAGTTTGATGGTATTACATCTTTATATTTAGAAAAGCAGATGAATGGGTACATGTAATAGATGAGTCACATGATACTAGCCACATACCAAGTATCCAGACCCACGATGTGTGAGTTCTAATGGAAAATGGAAGTTTTTATTCCAACCAAAAAAAGAAAAAGAAATACTATTATATATTCTGGAATTACAAAATTGCTAAGATTTATACTACCACTGTTAAGAGATTAATTTTCTGTTCTTAACAGAAATATTGTCATGTATTTGTTATCTTAGAGAAAAATACTAAACAAAAGAGAATATTCATGTAATTCTTTTCATATACTCCTTTAAAAATATATGTTATATAGTCAAAAGTTGCCTCTGTAATATGATTACACAATGAGCAAATTTGGTTTACTTGTTTTAGAAGTGTTTATTTTGTTTTAGGAAAATTCTTAGAAAAATTTTGTTTAAGAAAATGAGCAAGAGAAAAAATCTGGAGTATATGATGACATTTTAGGAGACTTTAGGGATTAGCTTTAGTGTGTTTTGCAGGTATATAATTGATCATGTGTCCTTACAGGAAGAAGTGAACAAAGAAAGCCCAAAGTAGTTTTCCATGCATCTATTTTCTTATGTGATCCATGATTTTGATTCCATATATTCATTAAAATGGAGAAAAACTACTTTGGCTAAGCTACCATGGATTCATTAAAAACTATCAACTTCTCATCATTTACTACTCATAGTAACATATTATTGCCTCTTGTGTTAGGATAACAATGGCTGATATAAAAAAAATCTAAAATTTCAGACATTTTTCTGCAACACAATTTTTGAGAGCATATAATAATCAAATGTTTTGTTTCCACTGTCTGAAGTCAAAACAGAGCACAAGGATATGCACACTTTCTTTTTAAAAACTTTGCCCTAACACGACGAACATCACTTCAGTTGACTATGTTGACCAGCACTAATCACAAGAACATACCAGAAAGTTCAGAAATTCGGTCTCTATCTAGAAAGCTGTCTCCCAGCAATAACACAAGATGGAAGAGTCACACAATTTTAAAGATTATATAGTTTTAATATTTTCTTTGTTACAAGTTCTATGTAGCACATACACTTTTGTAGCACATACTACTACAGTAAGTCCCCAACTTACGAACGAGTTCCTTTGTGGGAAAATGTTCGTAAGTCGGATTTGTTCATAAGTCTGACAAAGTGAGTCTTATACACCTTTGACACAAATATATAATGTAAAGCATAAAAAACTAACCACACACACAAAATGTGCCATTGGTTGAACAATTCATGTTATAAGAATGAGCGACGTCTACTCTTTTCGCCTTGGTCCAATCTCTCAATTATTTTCACCTTTGTTTCCGTGGTTATTGCTTTGCGCTTCCTAGCAGTCTCCTCCACATCACCACTGCTTTTCCTCTTGCTTCCGGACATCCTGGGCTCTGATTGAGCACTGCACTGTATACTATCTGTATACTATCGCACTGTGCAGTAAACACACAGCAGCACAACTGTGACAATGTCTGGCAGACACGTGTGCTACTTTGCAATTTGTTCGCATCTACAAATGTTCATAATGCAAGGTCTGTTCGTATCTGTGAAAGTTCATAACTCGAGTGTTCGTAAGTTGGGGACTTACTGTATTTAGATACTAGTGATATAGCCAACCCTCCAATATGGATTATTTTTCAAAGTTAATATCAACTTACTTTTAAACAGCTTATTTAAATATAATTCAATTACCCTTGGTTCACCAACTTAAAGTGTGCAAAATGCTTTTTTAGTATTTTTATAAGGTGTGAGCCATCATCAAAAACTAATTTTTTAACAAGTTGGTTACCCCATTTTAAAAACTATGCTCACTAGCAGTCACTGCCAATTTCTCCTATCAGTTCCCTAGGCAACCACTAATCTGTATCTGAAGATTTGCCTGCTCTGAAAATTTCATATAAATTAATATATACAATATGTGGTATTTTGTGACTAGCTTTTTTTGCTTAGCATAATGTCAAGGTGTGTCCATGTTGTAGCATGTATCAGTAATCCATTATTTTTCTTGCCAAATGACATTCTGTTGTATGGATTTACCAGATTTTCTTCATGCATTTGTCAGTTGATGGACATTTGAATTGTTTCGATGTAGGAGCTATTATGCATAATGCTGCTATTATCATTTGTATACAAGTTTTTTTTTGAATGTATGTTTTTATTTCACTTGGGTATATACATAGTTGTGGATTTGCTGTGTCATGTGGTAACTCTGTTTAATGTTTTGAGGAACTGACAAATTATTTTACAAAGTGGCTGTACCATTTTGCACCCCCATTAACAATATTTGAGGATTCTAACTTTTCCATATTTCTGACACCACTTTTATTAGTAGACCTGTTTGATTATAGTCACCTTAGTGTATATGAATTGTCATTTTATTGTGGTTTTGATTTGCACTGTTACACATCTTTTCATGTGCTAATTGGGGATTTGTATATAGCCTTTGGAAAATTCTATTTAGAATCTTTGCCCATTTTTAAATTTGGTTGTTTCTTCTTTTGTTATTGAGCTGTAAGAATTCTTCTTTATATATTCTGGGTACACGATTCTTTTCAGATATGACTTGCAAATATTTTCTTCCATTCTGTGGGTTGTCTTTTTATGTCCTTCATGGTGTACTTTGAAGTAAAGTGTTTACATTTGACAAAGTCCAATATATAATTTTTTTCTTTGGTCACTTGTACTTTTGATGTCATGAAAAAAGAAACTATCGCCTAACACAAAGCAGATTTCACTACTATATTTTTATCTAAGAGTTTTAAAGTTTCAGATCTTATANAAAGAAACTATCGCCTAACACAAAGCAGATTTCACTACTATATTTTTATCTAAGAGTTTTAAAGCTTCAGATCTTATACTTAGATCTATGATCAAATTTGCATTATATTGTGTTATAGTGTGTGTGTGTGTGTGTGTGTGTGTGTGTGTGTGTGTGTGGTGTGAGGAAGGGGTCCAGATTTATTTTTGTGTATGTGGATATAAAGTAGTTTCAGTGCTCAGTGACATTCTCCAAAAAAAAAAAAAAATCCTTTCTTCAATGAATTGTCTTGCCAGGAAATACAGTTTACCACAAACAATGAGGTTTTTTGATTGATGATTGATTTTTGTTTTTTTCTTCTGAATGTTAAATCGTTCCAGAACCATTAGTTGAAAAGACTATCTTTTCCACATTGTATTGACTTTGCTACCTTGTCAAAAGTTAATTTACCATATTTGTTGTGATTTTTCTTTTGGGAATTTCTTCTGTTTCATTATCTTTTCTCTGATACAGCACATTCTTGTTTACTGTTGATTTGTATGTTCTTGAAGATAGGTAATATGAGTACCCTCCTTTATGTGAGACACATAACAGGAACACAAAGTGCAAAGCAGTACTGGGATAAGTGCTTAAGTATGCTTTTAGGCTGCTAGGGAGGAGATATGTTCTTCAGTGTTAACAGATAGTACAACTCAGCTCAACAAGCAGGAACTAGCACTAAGGACTGGGCCAAAATTTCAAGTTGTAATAACTGCACCCAACTTGATTCTCTTTTCATATAGCTTTAGACAACCACATTGGAGTGACTTACACTATGATTAGAGGTTGACAGAAGTTTTTAACATTCAAGGAAACACATCTTTCCTTTCTATACTTTAAATTTCCATCAAAAGCAAGAATAATCATAATGATAATAGTATTTTGCACTGTTTGTGGTGGTGGTATTTAGTTTACAGAGTTCTTTTATATGCATTATTGCATCCAATTGCAATTTTAAAAGCTTGCAAGATAGGAACTATTTTCCCTATTTTAGGGTGAGAAAACTAATACCGCACTATCAAAAATATATGTAGCAATTAACACCTTCAGTGTATCAGTGTCCAAAAAAATAAATAAGGCATTAGCTAATTTAGTAGGAAATGACTTATGAACAACATTTACTATTATCAAAATGAACACTTGCCTAAGAATCAATTGAAGGAGGAACCTGTTAAGGAATCCAAAACATTAGGTTAATATAAACAACAAGTGGGTGAAAGTGGGTAGCATTATATATGGCAACAATATTAGAGCTAATAAGATGAAATTAGGGGGATTATGGAGGAAGTCAAAGTTAATAAAATTGTGGCATTAGGAGCAATTAGCATAGAGTTATATTTCCTGTTGAGTTTTAGGAACAATGTGTTATGTGTGAGAATGACTAGTTTATGTGGCTAATTTTCAATAGCTGCTTAGAGACTATTCCAGAAAAACGTTGAGTTTCAGAAGTGTAGCCAGAGGCAAACAACACATATGCACCCACACATAGCCTAGTTTAGATGAATTTTAAAACTGTTTTAAAATACTTACTATGTGCTGGAAACCATTCATTAAATTGAAAAATAGCAATGTTTTGTCTTTCCTTTCATTTTAGTCCCTTAAAATTTGTAAAACTTTATATTATACACACAATTAACATTTTCCTTCTTTGTGTTATGCATTTTATAAAATGTCATGGCAATAAATGAAAATATTTTCTTAATATAGTCCACAAACCATTAAAAAGGTAGCAATAGAAATTATGAATTTTACAAACTGGTTCTTCAGTGTTACTCTAATTAACAATTTAATATAATTTTTGAGTTTCAAAGTCAGTTTGTTTCCAATAGGACTCAATTTCATGTAAATTTTAAATTACAGATAATCACAATTTGGTCAATTATGAAAAGATTATCAAGGAATAATATAAGAAAAACACAACCTACTTCTGAACCTTTAGGATGTTAAATAATGTTTTCATAAATAGTCTGTAGGACAAAGCCTCAACCAAAGGCAGTATGGTACAGTAATTTTTCACACAGAAATGGGTAGGGTCTATTAGAAACCTAGAGTAGCTCTTTCAAGGTACATTTGTCTCTTGTTCACAGTGCCAAGTCTTAGAATATGAATAAAAGTGAACAAACCCAGGTGTAGTACAAATATTGTGTATGTATGGATAAATATATAGTTTATATTTCTTTCCTTTCCCATTTTCCATACATAATTCTTTGCTAACAAAGGGAAACAAGACTGAGAATGTTGTTGATTTAATAAAAATTCTTCCTCTTGCTAGGAATATACTTCAAAACCTCTCTGAATGTAAGATCTGTAGCTTTATGTACATATGTGAGTTATCACGTACCTCTCTGCACAATAATTGTTCAAGATGAGTGTGCATGGCTGAAATACGCCCCATTAGGGCTGCCCAGAGGAATACTCTAGGCTTGAGGAGGGCAGGCTTAAAAGAATGTTACCCTTAGTCTGACAATGGCTAGTGCTAAAGTCTGGAGTGGTAAACAATCCTTGAAGAGTTTGGAGAATGAGGGCACTAGATTAGGAGGTAGGGTATTCTGGTCCAAGGAGTAGCTGGAGGGTGAGAAGCACTCAGAACCTAGAGGTCTGAGATCAAATGGGGCCTGGATTGTCAGGCTAACTTCATTGACCCTTGTTAGATTCGGAACAGCCACTTTCCATGAGTACTAAGAACCCAGGCTGTATTGCTACCATCTGCACAGACCAGAACAATCGGATTGCTGTATTTAGAGTAAATCACCGAATCATGCCCCCGTTCAATCCGTGGCTTCCTATCATGAGACTAGTGTCAGTAATACCCACCCAAGCTCCAAGACCCGCTTGTGTGGGGCAAGGAGCTGCATTTTGTCTGGCAGGCTCTGTGGGTGAGGGGAGCAGTTATTTAAATAGCAGAAAGGACAATAACGAGTTCCATTTTTTTCCCCCAAGGATCCTGGGGTTTACGTATTTCATTTGCTGCCTTTCAAATAGATCACATTCTCAGGTTTAGAAGATAAACAAACACTTTCATGAAGATTAAGGACAATTGAGGCAAATGGGAAATTCATTAAGGCCCATAGAACATAAACACCTGGAAAATGACAGGAGGTGTGTTGATATTTTTCCCCCTCTGGTTGGGGCAAAAGCCCACAAAATGTCTCTTTGTGAACAGTTATCAACAGTATTTATCCGAGTATGAATCATGGGCAGGAAAATTTATAAGTGACCCTGTCATAACCCATGTTTGTGTTTATGTAACATTACATTCTATGTGTTAGGATTTTATTTATTTATTTTGCCTGTTCACATTCATTTATCATGATAATAGTTCCACTCTTTTTCTTTGGGATGTGGGGAGCCAGGTGAAGGAGGAGGGGGTGCCATTCTCTGGGTCCCTGGGATTGCTGGACCAGCATGACCACCATGGGGTTTCCTTATTTTCTGCCCGAGTTAGCTCATCCTATTTAAGCCTGCAGGAACCCTATTTGTGGGGGTTTGGAGATGTGTTGAAAAGCTCTCAGTGGCTCTGTTTGTTAGCAGAAGCCAAATCAGACAGCAGCCACTGTCACCCAAACAGCAAAGAGAAAGCACTTATGGTGCTTTCTGACAGCTGCTCAGTGATTGCCTCAGGCAGTTGGGCTGTGGCTATGCTGCTGCTTCAAAGTGTGACTACAGTATTCTGATTTGGAGTAACTAGGGAGAGAGGCAGACTCCATTGTCAAGTTCAGGCACAAAAAAGTTTTCACACACCAACTACCCACATCTTCTAGATGAAAATTTCCACTGTGATTGCCAAGGTATATGAAGACATGCAGTTATTCTACTATGAAGGGCTCAGGAATACCAAGTGCCTGGTGGATAGAGCCCATATGTGTTCAGAGACAACAAGGGGAGGTGGTAGGGCTGGTAAACTAAGTCAGGCAGTTGTTTTTATTGATTGCTTTCAGAGAAGCTTATCAGTCAGCTGCACTGAAAATCAGCTGAGAATTAGGCGTGGCTCAAGATCAGAAATAGAAAGTTAGCCAATAGCAAATAGGTCACTTGAACTTTGAAACAGAAAAACATAAAAGTCAGCCTTAGGGCAGAGGAGGAAGCTGTTAAAGGAAATCAAACTATTCAATCTAAGGAGTCAAACATCTAATTTATTCTAACACCTAGCTGTTGAGATTGAGAAACTCTGCAAAAAAATAAAAAAGGAGGTACCCCTTAAGTAAAATGAAGTACAGAGCTATTTGGGATGTGAGGAGGTGACATTTAGTCACAGTAATATTAACAGGGTTCTGGTTATACTCTAATCTGAAAACTAATTTGATAAATTTGACAGTCTATCCAAAGGGACTCATGAATGGTGGGGATTCTGTTTCAGGTTTTGAAGCTTTCAACATGCAAATGGATCACATTCTGCAAGCATAAGAGGAATTTTTAGCTGTCTTCCAGGTGCAGGTCATGTGATTTTTTTTTTTTTTAATCCTCAAAGCTAATTACCTACCAACAGCCTAAAGGTTGATGGTGTCTGCATGTTCACGCACCTTCTAGGTAACCTGGACAAAATCTTGTTTATAATAATAAGGAAGAAGTTGAGTTTATCTTAAATAAACCTTAAGTTGAATCTAGCCCATAGAAGCTAGTTAATAAGTATATTTTATTCAACCGTGTGAGATCACAGATAAAGTAGAAAGAACTCTTGTAGGATTTTGAAGGGTCCAGAAGTTCTTTGTAGGGGAAACTGTGAGTGATTGGAAATGTGTAGATGTATTCTGTTGATTTGCTTGTTTGGGGTTGTTACAATGACTGATTTGCTTTTGGCACTTAGTGGGAAGCATTTAGATCTGCAAACATCCTATGTGTTTGGGACAGCCCTACACAATTTTCCCACCTCAAATGCCCATAGTGCCCCCACTGAGAAATACTATGGGATTTGGCAAGTAAAACTAAAAGCAACGAAGGAACAAGACAAACAAAGAACAAACACTCATAGACACAGACAACAGTTTAGTGGTTACCAGAGGGTAAGGGAGGAGGGGAGGTGGTAGAAGAGGGTAGAAGGGGTCAAATAGATGGTCATGGAAGGAGAACTGACTCTGGGTAGTGAGCACACAATCTGATATATACATGGTGTATTACAGAAATGTACACTTGAAATCTATATAATTTTACTAACCAATGTCACCCCAATACATTTAATAAAAAAATCTTGGTAAAAAAAATAAAATGAAAATAAAAAACCTTCAAGGGCCAAACAGTCCCTGAAATGCTTCATTTGATTAGATCACAATAGAAGATTATGGCCCAAAGACCAGGGCAAGAAATCAGTGCACCCAGAAAGTAAAATATCTTCTTTGTCTAGGGCTTCAGGGTCTCAGGCTTAAGGATAAGAAAGGAACATTGAATGAACATCAACTGGACATATATTGGTTGACTTTTCCACATTGAACATTTCCATCTATTCAACAACCTTATGAGAAAGGGAAGATTTCCTTCTTTTACAGATAGGAAAACTGAAGCCAGAAAAGAGAATAACTTGCCCAAGGGCAGACAGCCAATGGGTAGCATATCTCAGGAAGATGTGAGAGCAAGGCCTAGCGGCAGGCCTAGGGGCAACTTCTAGAAACCTCCCCATTGTTTTGTAACCAGAGCAGCCCCACTTAACACTTCCAAAGGAGTTTCATTTAAAGAAGTAAAAAGGGAGCTGCAGACCAAGAATTTATCATTGGACCCTGTTTGTTGACTGTGCGAACTAGCTTTAAAGTTTTCTAATGGCAATGTTATAAAAGCATTTTATATGAACAATTTATATTCCTGTCAGGAGAATTTGTTACCATGAAATTATTCTTTGTGATTCTGTTTTCCTGATAAACCAAGTTTTTTTTCTTCTTTTTTTCCTATTAGTTCGTTCATGTTAGTCTACAATGAATACTAAGGGAATGGTGTAGTGTTTATGTTAGTCCTATAAACATAGTTACTGAAGAATTAGAAATGATTAGCCTTATAGCCATCCAAAAACATACTGTTAAATAGTAAAAACTAATTCTGAAAGTTGGAATCTCTTATGAACAGCCCATTACTGTAATTGGCTTTTGTGCAACAAATGGAGTATGTTCCTCAGGGCTTTGAAGGAAAATGAAATAAATTGAATATAAACTAGATTACCATTCCTTAAAGTACATTTAAGTACTTTGTATAGCCTAGTACTTCAGAGATATTTGCCAACATTATGGCCTCCCCCACGTCTCATTCATTTGTTCTTTTTCTTATTAGAATCTAGTAAATAGATCATTGAAGAACATTTGAGAGCACTAACTTAAGTATAAATATTAGATTCAATTTTATACTAAATGAAACATTGCATTCACTTTTTTATCAGGATGAATGTAAGTCATTAATTTGTATTAATATAACCTTTAGAATGACTCCCCAGTCTTACAGTTTTAATGCATTCTAATCTATCTTTACCATGTATATCATTCATATATGTTTCTATATGTATTAATCCCTTCCTGTGAAAATTTCATATCTGTTCAATGTTTTGTTCTGGGGAGGTGGCAAAGTTATACTCAGAGACTGATTCCATCTTTGCTAGCAATTTATTGAGCACAAGTTAGCTATGGGAATTATAGTAATTTCATAAGCCAGTAATGTGCAGGATGATATCCCTTAATAAGCTAATAAAGAAATAACACAATCCAAAGCAATGATTGATTAATTACACTATTGTTCCAGGCAAGGAGAAATAGAAGAAAAAAAGTCCAAATTTAACTGAGGTGTACCTTTTTTATATGAGTTTGGTTTCTTGGGAGAGATAGTTTACCCAACTGTGAACTGACTTCCAGCTGCCAGCGCAAAATGAGAGTCCCTTGTTGGTAGAGTGCATTGCTAGAGAATGAAGGCACTGGTGTTAGCCGGCAGGCTAGTTGGCTCCAAAGGTTATCACTCCAAGAAACTTTGCACAGCTTAGCACCACTGCCACCAAAGAGTCGCCTTGGCCACAGCAGGAATAAGTGTTTCAAAATCTTCAGAGAGCTATTTAGGTCTGCAAAATGTGCCTTCCCGGGACCGAAACTCTTGAATAGTCCTCACGAACTCTCAATACTTATACTCTAAATGTTTCCTTGCCATATTTTCTTCTCCACATGCCGGGTGCTTATCAATGACAGCAGATGAGATGATGACATCCTGACACAACTTACTTGATTCTTATATCAAAACAACTTTATTTCTGAAACAAATATGTTTTTGTCTTTGTCATAAACAAGTGGATGGAAACAACTTCACTTATGTCATAAACAAATACATTTGAAATCATATTAAAACAATACACAACATATGATGATTACATACTGCTATTACTAATCATCAGGCATTCAAATATCTTAATGATGACTTACTAAATTCTCACCTATCATTTGTTCAGAAATGGATAAAGAATGTTCTGTTTTATTGTTGGTCATGATATATTAGATGGAAGTCAGACCTTATATGAAGCTAGTGTGGACAGTCTTTAAGCTCCCCTTTATTTTTGAAAGGCTGATTTTTTGAGGTTCTGTAAATGATTATATTTTAGAATAAATAAGATATTAACATTTATTCAACTTTACTTTTTACTCTCCATGATTTCTCAGAATCTTCAACCTGAATTTTGATTCAACACCATGCATATATCAGTATGATTAAGTTCTAATGCAGCCAAAGTGGAGTCACTCTTTTTATAATTGATTACTTTGCTGTGAGAAAATTTTTAATTTCCAAGCCAAGTTCTATATCACACATACTTACTTAAAGCAAGAGCCATTAACAACTACCAAAAAAACTATACTAAAAAAGGGAGTTGGGAGGGAGACATAATATTAAACTCTAGGAGAGAGGAAAAAATAAAGAGAACACATCACTCAAGTGATTTTATAATTACTTGTATTATTTCAAATTGAGCCAGCAACTTTGTCTCCTGACACGAAATTTGGCAGCAGTGATCAGAGAAGCTTATCTCAGCACTTACCACTTTCTTTCCTCAACACACACACACAGCTTAGGATCCTTCTTGGGCCGGCCAAGTGGCTCAGTTGGCTAAGAGCTCGCTCAAGAGTTTGAGCTCTGAGCAACAGCGGTTCGAGGCCAGCC
>NW_017732849.1:162846-167644 GCF_001890085.2 Hipposideros armiger
ACTATCTTTTTATGTGGCTATTTTCCTTCTGTATGTTTTCTTTGGTGGGGCATCCAGAGCTTTTGCCCATGTTTTTATTTGGTTGCTTGTTTTCTTATTGAGTTTGGGTAAGTCTGTTATCAGATATGTATTCTGTAAATATTTTCTCTCACTCTATGGTTTATCTTTTTTTTTCTTCCTTTGGTGTGTCTTTCATAAAGTGAATTTTTTAAATTTTAATGAAGTCTAACATAAATTTTTCATCTTATGGATCATGTTTTTGATGTTGCATTTAAAAACTCATTAGCAAACCTGAGGTCACCTAGGTATTCTTCTACGTTATCTTCTAGAAATTTGTGTTTTACGTTCAGGTTCAATGATCCACTTGGAGTTATTTGTGTGAAAGTTGTAATGTCTATGTCTAGATTCGTGTGTGTGCGTGTGCGTGTGTGTGTGTGTCCAGTTGTTCCAACATCATCTGTTAAAAAATCTATTTTTATTCCACTGAATTGCCTTTGCTCTTTCGTCAAAGATCAATTGACTATATTTCTGTGAGTCTATTTCTGAGCTCCTTATTCTGTTCCACTGATCTATTTGTCTATTGTTTCACCATTACCACATGTAGTAGCTTTACAGTAAAATCTCTTTTTACTGTAAAGATTGCTGTAGCTTTATAGTAAATCTTGAAGTTAAATAGTGACAGTCCCCTGACTTTGTTCTTTTTCAGTACTATGTTCACTATTCTTGGTCTTTTGCCTTTCCATATGAACTTTAGAATCAGTTGTCAATATCCACAAAATAATTTGCTGGGATTTTGATTGAGATTGTGTTGTTTCTGTTGGGGAGAACTTAACATATTGAGTCTTCCTATCCACAGGCATGAAATATCTCTTCATTTATTTAGATCTTCTTTGATTTCTTTATTTCAGTGTTATTGTTTTCCTTATATAGATCCTGGCCATATTTTGTGAGACTTATGCCTAAGTGTTTAATTTTGGGTGCTAATTTAAATGGTATAGTTTTAAATTTCAAATTCCAATTGTTCATTGCTGGTATATAGGAAAGCAATTGACTTTTGTTTATTAACCCATATCCTGGAAATTTATTATAATCACTTATTAGTTTCAGGAACATTTTTCTCTAGTGTTTGGGACTCTCTACATAGGCAATCATGTCATCTGTGAACAAGGAGAGTTTTATTTCTTCCTTCCCAGTCTGTATGTTTTTGACTTCCTTCTTTATCCCAATTTTATTAGTTATGACCTTCAATATGATGTTGAATAGGACTGGTGAGAGGGTACATCTTCCCTTTTTCCTGATTTTAGGGGTGTAACATCTAATTTAAGACCATTAAGTATATTACATGTAGGGTTTTTTGGTAGATGTTACTTACCAATTTCTGGAAGTCTCCCTCTAGTTCTAGTTTGCTCAGTTTTCATCATGAATTAATGTTGGGTTTTATCAAATGTTTTTTTCTGCATTTATTGATATAATCATGATTTTTTCTTCATTAGCCTATTGATATGATGGATTACATAAATTGATTTTCAAATGTTAATTAAGGCATATCTTTAAATGTAGTTTCAGACACCATGTAACATTGGAAGACAAAGCATTTTTATGTGCATTCCCTTGGCCAAAATATTATCAGATACAAGGAGAAATGGGAAGGATACTTAGGAGGGGCAGAAAGCCAGAGGAAAGTTGACTGAAAGTAAGCTGCTTCTGTTGAAGACTCTGCTTTAAGAGTTTTTCTTGTCTTATGCTGAACAAAGGAAAACTCGTTTTAAATAGGCCAGCACCGTTGTCTTTAGTTATCTACCATTCCCTTGAGAAAGAGGAGAGAAGAAAGGCTTCAGATTATGTCATTTGGTCTATTAGAATTTTATCCCCCCCTTCTGAATCAGAATTTCAAGGTTGGTTCCAAAATTTTAGATTTTACGAACTAGTAAAATCGAAGACTTCCAATTTTTCAAATTTTCCAACTGAGGTTTTGTTTTGAAGATTTTCGGGCAAATTGTGAAGAGTTACATAGACTGTGAGGAGGAGACACCACAGAGAAAGTTCTTGAATTGTTTATTATTTTAGAAAATTAGAGCCTTAAATGGTTAACTAGAATATCTTTACACTTTACACTCCAAATTTATATTCCAAACTATTGTGTCATGCAGGTCACATTCAAAATATTAAGGGTGGTCTTTTTCTAAGAAAAGACAGTTTGGGAATGTAATTGGATTATATTTGTGACCTCGCACATATGCTTTAAATCATGCTAAGAGCTATGAGATATATGTGGACAGGAAGCTGAGCTTGCCATCATCATGAAGCCAGAAGCCTATTTGGAGAGACAACGTAAATGCGAACTACCCAGGCAGGAGATGAGCTTTATATGCTGAAGTGCTGAACCAGGTGTTATAGAAAATAAACATCTTAAGGGGTCAGGAAAGTGAAACCAGAGCGGGCTGAAGAACAGCAGGAAGACTCCGTGAGAAATGGCGTTTGACTTGGGCGTGGAGAACAAGCAGACTTTTGGATAAGTGGAAAAGGTCTCCCTAAACTTTTGAAGTAAAAGACAATATAGGGATGTGTTGTGACTCTCCTGTGCTGCTCCTGAAGCATTCTTTCTCCCATTTCATAAATAGCTTTGCACCATTGTGGCTTACATCTCTGACTGTGTCACTCACTTCCCCTTTTAGGGAACTGTCTCTTACCAAGCTCCTGATGGCTCTTTCTCATTTCTTTGATACATTAGCACCTGGATCACACACTTCCTCACAGCCCTAACTTTTATCCTTATCTAGGGTGAATTCAACATACAGGTGCACAGTCACTCTAGGAATCTGGAACTTTGTTGCAAGGCCATCAACAGTGTCCTCATCCTCCAGCCCATCTCAGCCCCAAACTCCACGATTACAGCCTTTTAAGCTACAATTTCTGTCTACAAACCCGCACTCTCCAAGTTCCTATCTGCTATGTCCCCAGGACCACTCCTTTGTAATTTCATAACCACCACTCGTTTTACTGCTCCACTTTCCACAGGACCACTCCTGGGTTCACTCACAAAGCTTGGAGTCCATGGCTCATCACCACAATCATATTTTTACAAGTTCTTGGCTAACAGCCATCTTCCCTGTGCTTTATCACAGGAGCTAAACTTGGCTGAAGAAGAAAAAAAACAGAACTAAAGAGATTCTTAATCACCAAAAATTTATAATTATGTCACCTTTGGTATGCCTGCAAAATTGTTGGGGAAAGTCAGAGCAAACTGTTACAGAGGCCTATAGGCAGGCTTGCCCCTTATGTTGTCAGGACCTAGAAGCTAGAATTTACAAATAGAGGTTCACAGATCCTGGGTCTAATATCTGAAGTTATACTTCCAACTAACAAAAGCTAAANAAAAAAAAAAAAAAAAAAAAAGGATCCTTCTTGACATGTACACCTGTGTATTTTCCCTTCATAATCAAGGAAATACATAGGTGGTACACACTTTCTATTGCAACATTGTCTTTTCTAGTAATAAAGATCTCTTTTCATATCAGTTTAGGTAGAGCTTTTTCATTCTTTTACACTACAGTATAATACCCCAGTAGAATAGTAGAATGGTTATACCTTACCTTATAAAGACATTCCCTTTTAGATAAATATTTGGATGGTTTCCAATTCCACAATATGCATCCTAGTAAATATATTTTCCTGTACATGTCAACATTAACATTCTGGGAATATTTTTAGATATATATCTTAGAGTTTCACTGAATTGTATTAATAGTTTGTGGCACTGACCTCACATGAGAGCTTTCTGGAAATAAATGTTCCAAATCCCACTGCAGACCTGCTGTTTCAGAATCTGCATTTTCACAAGAAATACAGTGATTTGTATTAAAGTTTGAATAGCACTTGTGCTAGAGATTCATATCTAGATCCTCAATACTGGTAGCTATGCCTGACATGAATGTTATCAATCATATTTTAATTTTCCCAGGCTGATATTGTGTTATTTTTATTTTCATTTACTTCATTGCTTGTAGATTGAGCATCTTTTGTCATATTTATTAGCTGTTTATTTTACTCCCTGAATTGAACCAGTTGGAAATGAAGAATACAATAACTGAAATAAAGAATACATGAGAAGAAATCAACAGTAGATTAGATGAAGCAGAGGACTGAATCAGTGATGTAGAAGATAAGGTAGCAGAAAACACCCAATCAGAATAACAAAAAGAAAAAAGCATACAAAAATATGAGGATAGTTTAAGGAGCCTCTGGGACAATATCAACTGTACAGACATTTACATCAGGGATACCAGAAGGAGAGAGAGAGGACAAGACATTGAAAACCTATTTGAAGTATAATAATAATGACAGAAAACTTCCTTAACTTGGTGAAGGAAATAGACATACTCGTGTGAGCTCAGGAAGCACAGAGGGCCCCAAACAAGATGAACCCAAAGAGGCCCAAACCAAGACACATCATAATGAAAATGCCAAAGGTTAAATACAAAGAAAGAATCTTAAAAGCATAAAGAAGAAAGAAGTTACATACAAGGAAGCTCCCATAAGACTGTAAGGTGACTTTTTCAACAAAAACTTTACAAGTCAGAAGGGATTGGCATGAAATATTCAAAGTGATGAACAGCAGGAACCTACATCCAAGATTACTCTAACCAGCAAAGCTATCATTTAGAATTGAAGCAGAGATAATGAGCTTCCCAGACAAGAAAAAGCTAAAAGAGTTCATCACCACCAAACCAGTATTACAAAAAAATGTTAGAGGGACTTCTTTAAGAAGAAGAAGGAAAAAAAATAAAAAAATGAATAA
>NW_017732849.1:169908-177387 GCF_001890085.2 Hipposideros armiger
TACATTTCCCTGTCGTATGGTATCTACAGCACAAATAACAATTGTAATTAATTAATTATAGTTTTTAAACCCCTATCATAAATGTCTGAAGTGTTCTACTCTTTTGAACAGTGACTTCTGACATAAGCAAATAAAGCAAAAGGATTTTGCTGTTCCCTTTTCTTCTTTTTATTTTGGGTTAAGTTATGGACACTCCAGATATTAACTTTCTGGAGCTCTGAATACCCTTCTTTATGCTCAGAGAAACCCTCTCTCTTAGCCTATAGGTATTTACTTTCTGCTAGATTCTCTATGGGGTAACTTATTTGGAAAGCTATTAAGAATTCAAGTGTGTTATTTTATGGAGTTACCTGCCTTTATTCTGTTATTAGCTTCTCTGGTCAACTCTTACCAGTCAGAGGCACAATTTTTTTTTTATAAAACAAAATTGAGTTTTACTTGTTCATCATACCTGTAAAAACAGGATTCTGTGTATTTTCTGGAACTGAGAAGATACAGAAGCTGACAGGCCAAACAAAATGTTGGGAAATAAGCAACCAAAACAGTAGCAACAAAAACAACATTCAAGAAAAGTGGCAATATAGAAATTTAAAAGGATCTAGGCCAGGAAAGTGTTTTTCCTGCATTGGGAGTGTTTATTGGGGAAAGAATATTGCTGAATTAGAGAGAACAAAAGCTACTGAAAAGAAAATGTACTAATGATGAAATTCTCTCTACTTTTTTGCCTGAGAATCTGTGAGAAAAATGTCATCCCTAATTTCCATTAAAATACCCATTAAATTTTCCAGAGAATATAAAAATCTAAAGAAGTAATTACAGTGGGTAATGATTATTGAGGTTATTCCTGATCCTAGATTTAACAAAGTTAAGGATAGGGGTAAGGTCCAGTGAACCACTTTGCATTCTGTCTATGTAGTACAGTAAAAGGAAACTGACCAGAGGTAGACTTTCCAAATTACTTTATATTTATTGAAGAATTATTTATCATAACAATGAATTCACAATCTACCATTATCTAATCTGTCTAGATTCAAGTCTTTATTAATATTCACACATAGTTCTTTGGGGAAAGGATTAAAGACCATATAGCACTGGCTATGAAGATCATATAATTTGAAGCTACCTAAGCAAGAAACTGCACCTTTGAGCACTGGGAGAGCCAAAGGGCAACCTGTATCCCTGAAGTGGAGCTATGAAATCTTCTCCATTGTGGAAAAAAACCCTTTCTGTGATTGGTTTTTCCTCTGAACTATTACTGTTCCCACCTTATTGTGATTAGTTACATATAAATTGATGAATCCTGATATGTCTATCATATTTTGATACGTTGGCTCAGAACCTCCCTAAGGACTAGCCCTCCTATCCACTCCCCTGACTTTTTTCACATTCGTTATTTTTGCCTGATCTTGAAACATATTTATAATCACACAACACATATTATCTTATATGTAGAGTTGTCTCTCAGTATTTGCATGGGATTGGTTCGAGGACCTCCCAAAACGAAAATCATCATGAGTGATGGCTTTAGAGTCTTTCCAAACCTCACTACCTACTCCCACTTTTAAGTGAACAGTTTTTACATAAAAAACTGAACATAAAGTAGTGATGTTAACTAAGATATGGAATATTAGAGGAGGAAAATTTGGTGAGGGAAAAGGAGAGCTAGGCAGAGTAAGAGTGACTTTGATTTATAGTACATTGATTTTTGAGGTGTGTTTGTGCAATCCAATACAATTTGTATATTTATTTCTGGATTATAGCAAAGAACAAGTATGAACTCCACCATTTTTGTAACATTATATTTGTACTAACATAGATCCAGTACATTTTCTTAATTTTATCAATCACTCTACTGAAGTGCATCTGGGCAAGGTTATCAATTAGTCCCCATTGATTAAATCTGATAATTGCTCCTCAAATTTTATCTTAATAATCTCTCTTTTCCATTTCAAAATGTTCAGCCTTCCTCTTTTATGAAAAACAAGACGTTTGGGGCTTTAACTTTAAATTTTCTGTTTTATATTAAGGTTTGCTCAGTATGTATGTGTGTATATTGTTGATGCTGTGGAGAATAAACCTGCTGAGAGAGACTCTTTGTGGTTAATCGGAACCAAATGCATAACCAAAGTCTAGTAGCCAGTATTTGCAGAGTCCCCTCATCACACTGCATTTCAGAAAAAAGCCACAGACTGTGCTGCCAAGCTTCCTGCACTGTGCTCCCACTGTCTGAATCCCTGTAAGAGAGCTCCTAGGATAGTATTTCAACCAATAAGATTGAGATGTTCTCCATCCAATCAGAGTTGTGCAGCTGTATCCTTATTAGCATCTTCACTGACCAATCAGAGCAGCTCCGTTCCAAGCAATCATGGCAGTGCTTTTTAGAACACTCAAACTGTGAAGACTTGGTGTCTTAATTTTCATGAGGACAGACCAATCAGGGACCGAGGGTGGGCACTACTCTATGTAAGCCAGGGCTCCCTCTGTCTTGGTGGAACACACTGTCAGTTTCTATATCAGATTGTGTTTCCTCAGCTAGAACTGCAATATTAGCTGCACTGCAACATTGGCTGACCTGCAGTCCAGAGTGGAGCTGTCTCACTGGACCAGCGCTCTAAAACGGGGGCTGCCTTGCCCAGGCCACATCACAGTTGTGCTGTATGACAATTGAGCTGTTCCACAGTTATACTGTTTCACAACTGAGCTGTTTGCAGTGAATGAAGCCTCTCTCCCCTCACCAAATTGGGTACCCCTATTGGTGTTGAATTAGTGACAATGACCTTCGGTTTACAATATATATTTATATGTATATGTGTATACATGTGTGTGCATGTAATATATATATATATATATATATATTTTTTTCTTTTTAACCTCTATAGTAGCTGCCCCTTCTGTCACTTAAATTTAGAATTTTCCAAAGTAATCCCCATATTTTCTTCTCCTTTCACTCTAGATGGTTTTCACGGGCTAATTTTATCCATCCTCATTGCCCTATCTATGTTGTATAATTTGATAATTCCATAATTTTTGTCTCTAGACTTCTTTTGAATCAATAGATATTTTCCCAATGCCAGGAACATTTTCCTTAATATTGTTATTTTTTGGGGAGCAAAAATCTTTAAACCAAAATAAGTTTTAGGACTTAATATGACTTTGGCTACATACACACTGAGTCCCTGTTTTTATCTTTCAGGTCCAGGTAAGGAGATATAATAAAAGTTTCTTTCCATTTAATACCCACTGGGTTCCATTTGTGGCAATGTGACAGGTGAGATATGCTTTCTCTACAAACACCCTGAAAGCTTTATAAACTACAACAAAATTTCAAATATATAGTTGAATTCCCAATACAATGAAAAACTCTAGGGATAAAAAGCAAAGAGGACATAGAAAAAAGAGGACTAGGCAACATAGCAGACATTTGGGGCTGGGAGATTGTTGCCAGTCTCAGTAACAAATGTGCTGTGATTCTATAGCCTTGTGTGGATGGGGAAGGACCTGTAATAAATAGGAGAGTTGGAATTGAATTTAATAGAAGCATTACTAGAAAATTTTGAATAATGTAGTTGCCTGTGGTGGATGTTATAATTGCTTGGGTGTTAGAGTAGACAGGGTAGAGAAGACAAGGAAGGTATGGTATTTACAATGCACTGTCTACCTTCTCACCCTAGATCAGAACACCCACAGCTTGCTCTATGCTGTAGTAAGAACTAACATTTCTTGAGCACTCACTGTGTGTAAAGCACTGTCCTAAGAACTGCACCTGTATTAGAACATTAATTAGAACATTAATATTGTAAATTAGAACATTTACAATAATGATTTGAGGAAGGCACCATTATTATTTCTACATTTACAGATGATGAGTTAGAGGTACTAAATGGTGAATTCGTTTGCCCAAAGCCATGCACATAAGAAGATATGAATCTAGCATTGAGAATTGGGCAGTATGATTCAAATATTTTTTTCAATTTGTTACTATGAGAAATTTCAAACAAAAAAAAATTGAAACAATAGTTGAAACAATGAACATCGATATAACCACTGCAAGTTGTTTTGTGTATTTCTGTTGAATAATTTGAAAATAAGTTTTAGGCATAATGACATCTCACCTCTAAATAAGTATATTCGTCTACAAATAATGAAGATGCTAGTAACATAACTAAGAAAATTAAGGCTATATCACATCAGCTAATATCCAGTCCATGTCCAAATTTTCCCAATTGCCCTCAAAAATATTTTAGAGCTTTTATTTATTTTTATTTATTTATTTTAAAGATTTTTATTGGGGACTTGGGGGTTGGGAACAGCACTGGGGAATTGGGGAAGGGGAACAGACAAGTTGCTGTCCTTCTGTTCTTCAGTCTAGTTGTAGAGGATGTTGCTTCACTGGCCCAAGTTGGCACCATCATTGCGCTCTTCCCAGGCGAGGCAGATCAGTCACTGGCTTCTGGACGGCCACTCACGCTGGCTGCTGGCCGCTCACGCTGGCTGCTGGCTACACACGGTAGCCCATGGCAACCCACTGCAGCAGGGGCTGCAGCCTACGCCGTTGCCAGCGACTCACGGCAGCCCAGCTCCAGGTTGAGCTGTTGTTCAGCATCTTAGCTGTAGAGGGCAGTGTCACTGGCCCTCATATGTGGGATCCAAGCCGGGGCCCTCTGGCGTCCCAAGCCAGCTCTTAACCAAAGCGCCGCTCGGCCGGCCCAGAGCTTTTATTTTTTTAAAAATCAAGATACAATCAATGTTCATACATTATATTAGATCTGTATGTCTTCTTAGTCTCTTTTGAAATAGAACAATTTTCTCATTTCTTTTCTCACAATACTGACTTTTTAAAACACTCAGTCCAGTTGTTTTGTTGAATTTCTCACATTTTGGATTTGTCTCATCTTCTCATGGCATTGTGTCAATAGCTCTTCTATAGAGCCTGGGTTTTATCTACTATGTTACTTTTCTTTTTCTTTAGGTTCTGGGAATTGAGTCATTTATCAAGGAAATATTCATTTTACAAAATGGTGTTGCCTCTTTATCCTTAAATAGAATGGGTAATATCTTAAAAGTAAGATTGCATTTGGTAACTGTCACAGTGACTGACACCAGGGCCTGATTTCACTGAGAATGTTAGGAACTTTTAGAAGACAAGTTGGCCTCTTCTTCCCCAGTAACCATACTGACATCAAAGTGTTCTGCTGATATGTGTAGTTAAAATGAAAGAACATCTGAGTCACTACTGGAACACTTGGTTCATTGTGTGAATCGGTGTGTGTGTGTGTGTGTGTGTGTGTGTGTGTGTGTGTGTGCACCCACATATTCATCAACTCACAAAAACCTTATGTTATAGATATTATCATCCCATCTTAGAAATAAGAGTAGTTACATAAGGTATTCAAAGTCACTGTTTATAAGATATTTGCCTGATTCTAAAACCTGTAACAATTCCACAATCCAAAATGGTGAAAATGTTTCACCTCTCATGCCAACTATGATTGGCTATTAGTGGCTGAATAGAACATAGTCTTGAGGATTCTAAGGACATAATTCATCCCAGTGAGAAAGACTGTCATAGAAAATACTTACTGTCTGCCATGAGCCACAAGAAGGATAATGATAGTACATGTGAAAAATAGTTGGGAACACCACCTGACCCACAATGAGCAAGCAAATTCTAGCAGGCTTCTATCTGGGAACATCAGTTCTTTCTTGCTCCAAAGACAGTCATGGTTCTCTAAGATTTTATTACTACATGGTTATCCAGATATTGAGACACCAACTCTTCCAGGCCACATGCTTGTTGAGAGGTGAGGTGACACCTGAAGGTGGTTGTAGGAATAGGATGAAGCTCACAGTGGCTCCCTGAAGTAGACAAAAGGTTACTATTTACACCTGACTAGAAATAATTGTTATGTAAATGTTCCCATAAGGTGTCCTCTACAGTTTCTACACAAGAGAGCATTTAATGTAGAACAGTTTCATGGGTCATTTAGATGAAAGCCACAGTTTTGCAAGCGAGAAGTGCTGAATAGATGCTTTCTATTGGATTCTTAGAAAGCTCTAGACACATGAAAATGGTGGGGAAAAAAAGTAACTGTAGGATGCCTCCTCCAGGCTTCATTTACCCCACTACTTAGGGCACTGTGACATGGTAGAGTCATTCCTTGGGGAAAATGGTAATTAGGAATGGAGGCAGATGATTTGATTGCATTATTAAGTCTGAAGTAATTAGAGATATAATTTGATTCCCTGTAATATGGCTATTTAGTAAGAAGTTCATCAACAAAGCCAAAGATGCTGGCATGAAAAGATGAGAAGAACACTGAAAATTTACTATCCATCGTCTTTCAAATCCTGTTGCTATTTCCCAACCCAAGGCATCATTCTAGCACTTAACATATCATGAAAGCTTATATTCAGCTATCACTTTATACTTCTTAATATGGTATTCTACCAATTGCTTAACCTGAATTTAATAGCCTAACCCAGTGAGATAGAGAAGCTCATCCCATACTGATTTGACATTTGAAGGTGACATTTAGTGAGGTTAAATGATTGAGCCACTATTATCTAAATTTGAAGAGAGAAATAAGTAATTAAAACACATGTTTTTCCTCTACATCATGAGTGTAGAAGTCAATGTGAAAAATAATGCATTATGAAGAAATGCTGGATAACCCGATGGAATACATAATCATGTAGTTCCAAAAGTTTTTGCCCCTTTTCACTTTGTTTCATCATTCACCCCCCATAACCATAAAAAAAAAATCCTCTTTCATTGTGTTGTATTGGGTTGTTGGAAAAGTCATGACATATTTTTTCTGTTTTTCATTGCAAAAATGTGTCAGGACTTTTCTGACAACCCAATACATTTCTGTGGGTTTTGACAAGTATATAATGTCATGTATCTGTATCATACAGAATAGTTTTACTGCCATAAAAATTCTCTGTGCTCTACCTATTCATCCCTTCTCCCTATCCAACCCCTGAACTTTTTGCTTTCTATAGTTTTGCCTTTTTCAGAATCTCATATTGTTAGAATTAAACAGAATGCAGCCTTTTCAGGCTGGCTTCTTTCATTTAGCAATATATTATACATTTAAGATTTCTCCATGTCTTTTCATGGCTTGATAGCTCATTTATCTTTATTGTTAGTTTTGTATCATATGTTTGCACCTTAGTTTGTTTATGAAGTCAGCTAGTTAAGGATATCTTGGTTGCTTCCAATTTGTGGCAATAAATATTTAAATGTAGATTTTGATGTGGACATAAGTTTTCAACTCATATGAGCAAATACGTAGGTGCATGGTTACTTTGTATATAAGCCCTTGTTTAGCTTTGTAAAAACCACCAAAATCTCTTCCAAAATGGCTATGCCATTTCACTTTCCCATCAGCAATGAATTATATAGTTCCTGTTGTTTCACATCCTTGTCAACATTTGATATTCTCAGTGTTTTGAATTTTAGCCACTCTAATGTTGTTT
>NW_017732849.1:182937-189130 GCF_001890085.2 Hipposideros armiger
GCATGTCAAATCTCTAAGAGAGTATCATTTTCACATGGATATTTAATAAATAATATTAGGGGGCAAAATAGAATCCAAAGTGTACTTTGAAAAAATATATACCAGAACACACTTACATCCCTTTTAGATATTCTCTCCACTTCCATCTATTGAACAGCTTCAATGCTGTGCTACCCTCTCCCTGAATCTCATATCCAAGCTCTGTCCCTGATGCTTTTTGGAGCTTCATAGAAGAAAACATAAAGCCTGCTCTCTTGGCCACTGACAGTGGACGAAAATCTGATGACGATGGAAAGAAAATTATCATTTCTGTTGCTTCAAAGAATTCACATGCTATTGTGCCATGTGTATAAGAAAACCATGGCAGCTGATAGAATTGTGGATGTTTTATGCCAATTTTATAAAGCTATGCAAACCCAGTGTTAGTTTACCATGGTTGTCACCTATCGAGTGACCTCAATATACCCATAGGTGTGGAGAGACACAGCTATTACACAGAGCAACTTGGTCATGAAATCCCTTATTTATGATCACATTCAGAAAGCCATGAACCTTTCCCACTTGCTCTCATATTTTAATTCACTGCCACGTTTGTGAGCACACAGATAAATCAGTGTGCATCTTTAAAAGATAAATCTCACACCAAATCCAGGGCAAACTACTGCATCCTATTTTATGGAATCTATGTGACCTGACTGCAAAGAGTATTTTTGATTAATCAGAACTAGGGTTTTAATAAACAGCAGGTGGGCTAACCACAAAATTAAAACTCCCAACCATCTCAGAGTAATAAAGTCATAAATATAAAAGTGCTCAAAATATCTCATTTGCATCTTTGAATAACGTCCCTGTTTAACAAGGACAGGACACTGGCTTGACCAGCAGAGGGCAGTTTTCCATGTACATTGTCATTTCCTGGTTCAATCTTGTCTCAGCATCTTTATCAGTCTAGTCTTTCACTGCATAATAGAGCAGGGCCTGTGTGGTAATTAATTGCCATCTGCAGTGTGTTTTTACCAGTGATTTTTACACCCAGTTGCTCAATTTCAATATCATGTGAGCGGCATTTTGACACATGCTGGAAAACACAAATGTGCATTTGGATTGCTAATCAAGTCTGGTCAATTTAAGGGTTCTTTTTTGCAGAAACTGTATAAATTTATCTCTGACTATTGTATAGCCTCCCTGTAAAAATTTTATGGCTTTTTGAACAAGGCAGATCAAGGTTTGAAATCAGGCTCTGTTACCTAGTGGCTATGTGAACTTTTATTGGTTTTTTGATAAATCTAGTTACTTAAACAGGGTCTATTTTCTTATAGTTACATATGAATAACAATACTAGCCCAAGGTTGTATGGAGGTTTAACCATTTTAAGAATTCATGAAATATGTACTTGAAGATTTTCTGCTGACCTACGGTAAGTTAGACATGAACTCAGAACACAGCCTCCCAATTAACTTACCTCAGGAATTTTTGAGCACCGTAACCATGAGCTACACTAACTACCTCTTAGGCAAACAATTAAATCACAATGCCCATCTGTTGTTTTGGTGATTGTACACATGGTAGAGGAATGATAACAAACACACTTTAGAGTTCGCGAAATGCGTTTATGTACATTATCGTAATCATTCTTCATGGTAACTCTTTAGCTAGGAAGCACAGATATCAGAATCTTCCTTTTACAATGAGGAAATTGAGCCTCAGATGGTTAAGCAGTTTGCTCAACATCATTTGGTGATAGATACAGAGTTTGAACTTGGTTCGCTCTGATACCTAGTCCAAGGGCATTTTCAACATACAATATGGTCCCTAGGAAGAGTCACAGCACTTCCCTCCCTCAATCTCTGCCTCTACATTTGTAAAGAAGAGAATTAGTCCAAATTACCACCAAGTTCCCTTCTAGTTCTGACATTAAAAGAAGCCCTGGGGCAATTTCTATGAAAGGAATGGTTCTAATATCAGTAGAGAATTATCACGATATTTGTATCATTCTTGGAGAATGAGGCTTTAAGGCTTAAAAATACTTTTTGGAGGGAAGAGATGTGAAAAGAAAGATGGTGAGGCTCTATCGGCCATGAATCAGTTAATTGTTAGATCTTTTAAAAGTCAACTGTTTCATTCTCCTTTTTAAATACCCATTAGTATCACCTACCATCATTCTAAATACCACTCTTAAAAGAATACACCATAATATAATTTTATCAAATTTCTTTCTAAACCAATAAAGTATATAACAACATATAAATCTAATTTTCCTCACTGCCATTCAAACACCACCCCTAAAACCAAAAAAAGTAACTCCAAACAACAGTAGTAGTCACAGTAGTTGTAGTAATAGTAATAAATAAATATATATGTTTTCTATGCGCCAGAACTGTCCTTTGTGCTTTAACGGCATAATCTCATATGATTTTTTTGATCTTATGTGGTAGGTACTAATATTGGCCGTGTTATACAGCTGAGTAATTGGCTAAAGAACTCTTCTTCATCTCCCCTATAGCATTTTTTATCCAGGTTACCATTATTTATTTCCTACTTACTACAGTAGTCATTTAACTAGTCTTCCTTTTTCTACCCTTAGTTACTAACACATCAGTCTACAAAGCATCTGGACTTGTCTTTTCAAACAAAGTTAGTGATGCCATTCTCATATTTGAATCCTTCATTGGATTTCTATTGCACTTATAATGCCTAAAAGACATTTCTGGCCACAACTTACCTTTGTAATTTCATCTCATCTCGTCTCATCTCATGCCGCTTCCTTCTTCTGTCATGAGGCTTCAGCCACACGGAAATCTTTGCTATAACTTGGCAGGACTAAGACTTTTCCCAGTCCAGGGTCTTTTGCCTTAGAGTTTCCTGACTGAAATGCTTTCCTTCCTATTTTTCCATTTGTTATTCCAGTGCATATCTCTGAATTAATGTCATTTCTTCAGAGAGGCTCTCCTGGGCTACTTACTCTTAAGTAGGACACACTTAATTCTTTGGCTCAATATATTGTTTTTTCATTATATTTAATACAATGAGTAGTTATACACTTATGTGAATGCTTGTTATTGTGTTTTTACTTTAGGGAAGCGTCCATGTCTATTTGATTACCATGACACAACCAAGATTTTGCATAGTTCTTAGCAGAGAATAGAAATGAATTAAATAGCAAAGACAAGGACTCTACTTTTTCATCCTTATTAAACATTCTTATTCCTTTCTCCCCAATTTCTTCCTCACAAAAAGCATGACTTTTAAATAAACTGTTTCTTAGGCCAAAACAAAAATTATAGAACACATGAAGCCATAATTCAAACAAGTAAAAACCAAAACTGCTTAAAGATAATAAAAGACTAAGCAGAACTTAAAATGGATGACTCCCATATTTATTATGTAAGATTTTCACCCTCATTTTGTTTTCTTAAATAATACTAGTTCACCTGATGTTAGCATTTCATGTATTCTGGATCTAACTAATAAAGAAATTATAGAAAAATTACTGGGGAAAGTGAACTAGCATCCATCTCAGAATTAGGAAGGTACTCAAGGATGAAATTGAGAAACTACTGGGCCCAGCATTTAATTGGAAAGGCCATATGATATAAGTCATAAAATTATAATTATATGGTTGAGGTGAATGATAACTAATTCATTCAATCCCAGAATGATAGAACTACTAAGCACTCTCCCCAAACCACAGGTTTGAAACTTGAAAGAATTACATATTACACAAGAAAAATTAAGTAATAAATTTTAAAAAAAGATACATTTTAAAAGTTTATATGAATTCATGGATGATAGTATGATGATGTCTTCAGGGAAATAAGGCTATTAGGGATCTATCATTTAACTTTGTAACCAGGTGCCCTGAACCAAAAGCATGTTTGTCTTCAGACCATATTCATGTCATAGATTAAGCACATATTTGATGCAAGGTGTGAATGTATAACTACCAGTCAGTATACAGCATTTTAGTCCACATTTTGGTGACAAATACTTTTTCTTATTTTACAAAAATTATGATGCCAACTTTCATTCAAGTAGGGCAGGCATATCATTTATCAGGTGTCTGCAGGATTGAGTGGTCCTCTAGGGAATATTGCTTCCAATTAACATCGCCCCTCAATTTCCCTGAGCTGTCATACCAGGAAGATGGCTCCCTACTCTTCAGTCCTATGACCACCCTTGGAAGAACAGGGCTTCAAAGGGCTTTGTTATTACCATTTATTCATTTGATTATCAATAAATATTTACTGAATACATATTACAAACATACTAGGTGCTGGAGAAATGGAAAAGAAAGGAACATGATTACACATCTTGCAATGCATGCAAGGTAAAGAAAATTGAGTAATCACTGTAGTGTGTGAAGTGCTACAAGAGAGACACATGCAAGAAATACAGGATAATTGAAGATGTAAAATCTCATAGATAAAATGACATTTGAATTAAATCTGAAGGGTTCACAGGGCAACACTTGGGAGATGGAAGTAAAACATTTATGAAAGAGAAGACAGTTGCACTAGAACATAATATGCTTAAGAAAATGGGATTCATTTATGGGGAAAAATGCTTAAAGAGAGAGGTAAGCATCACCTTAAGGAGAAATCATACATAGAAGTTGAAACTCTGTTCTTAAGGAATTGAGACTGGGGCCACTGAGAGAAAAGTCTTCAGTAGATTTTAACAGAGAGAAAGACGCTAGACAAGCTTTCTGATTTCTAACCTGTTCAGCTAGAAAGATTATGATGATGTACTTTGAGATGGGAAGCCCCGGAAGCAGATTTTGAGTGTGTGTATGTGTATGTGTGTGTAATGGAGAGGGAGAAGTTGTAAGGTGATGAATTCACCTTTTGACACATTAGTGTTGAGGTACCCTTCGGTCCTTTAGACAGAGATGCACACAGGCAACTTTATACATAATCATGGAGATGAAGACTAAAGTTTGGCTACAGATAATGACTTAAAAGTTATACAAATGGGCATAAACTCCATGCTACTAAATGAGACTGTGCACGAAGAGCATTTAGAGTGAGAAGACAAAGGGATGTTATTTAATCAGAAGTTAAGGAAAGATGTAATTTTCATAGAGGAAACTTATTAAATTCTGCTACAATCACCTCAATTTAACAAAGGAAAAATGTGAGCACAGAGCAGGCCTGCATTCAATGAATAAGTACTTACCACTTACCAGGCACCAAGAAAGACATGGCATATTTACACAAAAGTTATGCAGTTAGTTTTTAAGCAAAATTAAGCCTCACAGAACTACAAAGGGTGTTGATTTCTAATTGCTGTATACTAAAATCCAGGAGAAATAAGCTTCCAGGTCTGATGTAGCAACATTAGGGGGGGGGGTGCATAAGCAGGTATGGCATTACCTTCTTGGAAAAGCTGAACCAGCATGGAGCAGCTCTTTGCTTCTAATTTTGGGTGGAAGTGGGGGGAGTGGAAGGGTGAGAACACTATAAGGCTGAGACTGCATATTGACAGGACCCTCGTGTTATATATCCAGCTAGATATGCATTAGTATCTGCCTCAACAGCTTGTCTTGTGAAAGCAATTGAGTCAGGAGCACAGCAACAAGCACCAATGGTCTACAAGTAGTCGCTATATTTCATTTACATCAGGGACAGTTGCCTGGTATTTGGGGATACACTTCCTACTGTGAATGGACATGACTAAAGGAAGTTGGCCACTTCTTCTTTCTCTGCCTACAGTTCCTTGTTAGATGTACTAGCAAAGTAAATAGGGAAATGATAGGTAGATAGTTAGCTAAACAGACATGTAGACTGCACCTAATGTGCAGGAGTCGAGGATCAAGGAGGAGTGAAATAATGCTGGTACCCTTTATCCCTCTCACCCTGCTTCCAATCTTCTACCAATTCTGAAGCCGGCTCAGGGTTTTAATACCTAAAATTCTTCAGACCTAAGCACATTCAAAGTTATTGGATATTTCTTTGGCCAAACTAACAGGTAATTTGAATGGAGATAGGCCTGGGCAAGTCAGAAGGATTTTGATGAATGTAAAAGGAAGCGTTTCTGAGTTATCTGGTCAAAGAGCATTAAAAACAATTGTCTGTTCATTAAAATAGACCCATAAGAGCCCCTCATTATTTGAAAGCTTGAATATAGTGTGAAAGTAGATTAGGGATGTAACCAAAGACTTTGAATTCCAATTACTTGAAAAATAATTAAAATT
>NW_017732849.1:189155-191607 GCF_001890085.2 Hipposideros armiger
CCATAGGTTATTTAGATGTGTCTTGTTTACTCTCCAGAAAGTGAAAGTATTTTGTGATTTTCCAGCTATCTTTCTCTTATTGATATCTAGTTTAATTTCATTCTAGTCTGAGAGCAGACACTGTAAGATTTTGTTTTTCTTCTTCTTCTTCTTCTTCTTTTTTTTTAAAATTTTGAGGAGTGTTTCATGGCCCAGAATGTGGTATATCTTGGTGAATGTTCCATATGAGCTTGAGAAAAATGTTTACTTTGCTGGTGGATTAAGTAGTCTATAGATGTCAATTATATCCAGTTGATTGAAGACATCATTGAGTTCAACTATATCATTACTGATTTTCTGCCTGCTATATCTGTCCACTTCTGATAGAGGAATGTTGAAGTCTACAAGTATGATATTAGTTACATCTCTTTCTATTTGCAGTTCTATTAATTTTTGCCTCACATAGTTTCATGCTTTATTGTTAGGTACCTACATGTTAATGACTGTTATGTCTTCTTGCAGAATTAACCCTTTCTCTTTATGTAATGCCCTTCTTTATCCTGGATGGCTTCCCTTAGTTTGAACACTACTCTGTCTGAAATTAATGTAGTTACTCTTGCTTTCTTTTGAGTAGTGTTGGTGTGGTCATTCATTTCATTTACATATAAGCATATATAAGTAGGAAGATAGTTATTTACATAAGCCTACATAATTGAATTCATTACTAGTATTATTGTGAACAAACTGTTAACTGTTAGATCCATTAACAATAAGAAAAATAAAAGTTTTTATTGTGCCTTTATCCTTATTCGATGCTATCTCTTACTTTATGCAAATCTATGTTTCAGATCAATATCATTTTCATTCTCTCTAAAGAACTTCTTTCAAGATGTTTTGCGGGCCGGCCGAGTGGTGCGTTGGTTACGAGCTGGCTTGGGACACCAAAGGGCCCCTGTTCGGATGCCACATGTGAGGGCCAGTGACACTGCCCTCTACAGCTGAGATGCTGAACAGCTGCTCAATCTGCAGCTGGGCTGCCGTGAGTCGCCCGCGAATTTGTAGGCTGTAGCCACTGCTGCAGTGGGTTGTCATGGGCTACCATGTGTAGCCAGCAGCCAANATTGTTGGTGAAAAGTTTAGGTCATCTAACTTTTTCATGCAGCCTTTTGAGCACTTCCAAATAGTAAACTTGGTTAACTGTTTGTCCAGTTGATACAAATTCATAATGAATAATCCCTCTGATATCAAAAAAGGTTAGCAACAACGTTGAAACAAGTTCACAAACTTGATTGTCCAATTTCATATATGTGTAATGACTTGAGGAACTGGCAAACTGTTTTCCACAGCTGACACAGCATTTTATATTCCCACCAGCAACGTGCAAGGGTTCCAATTTCTCCACATCTTCACCAACACTTATATATTTTTTAAATTATAGCTATCCTAATAGGTATGAAATGATACCTCATGGTGGTTCTCATTTGCATTCCCCTAAAGACTATTGATGTGTAGTATTATTTCCTATGATTATTGTCCATTTGTATATCTTCTTTGGATAAATGCTTATTTATACATTGGATGCCCAATAATACAGATTTATAATTATTTTTATGTTTGTGTTTTAAATCATATAGTAAATAAAAAGTAGCATTACAAGAAACAGTGATACAGGCTTTTCTATTTGCCCATGTATTTACCACTACTGCAGATCTGTATTTCTTCATATGGCTTCAAGTTACTGTCTAGTGCCTGTTCATTTCAATCTGAAAGACTCTGTTTAAGATTTCTTATAAAGCAGGTTTAGTGATAATGAACTCCTTCAGATGTTTTTGTTTTGTTTTGTTGAGGGGTGTCATAATTTCTCCTTCATTTTTGGAAGACAGATTTTCCAGGTATAGAATTATTTCTTAATGGTTTTTTATCTCTTTTAACACTTTAAATATGTTATCATATTGTCATACTGTATCCATTGCTTCTGATGAGAAATTGGCTGTTAATCTTACTGAGCATCTCTTGTGCTTGATAAGATGATTCTTTTTCTTTTGCTGTTTCTTTTTTTTTTTTTTGTCTTTGGCTTTAGCTAATTTGCTTATAAAGTGTCTTGATAGGACTCCCTTTGAGTTTATTGTATTATATTTGGAATTCATTGAGTTTCTTGGATTTTTATCTATGTATTTGGTCAAATTTGTGATGTTTCTGGCCATTATTTTAAATATTTTATCAGCTTCTATCTCTCTAATAACGCATATGTTGGTCCACTTCATGGAGTCCCACAGGTTCTTTAGGTTCTGTTCAATTTTCTTTGTTCTTTTCCTTTCTGCTGCTCAGATTCAATGATTTCAATTGTCCTATCTTCAAATATACTTGTTTTGTTTTCAGCCTTCTCCAATCAGCTGTTGCACTCCAGTGAATTTTATTTTAGTTCCAGAATTAGTTTGATTAATTTTTATAATGCCTGTCTCTTTATTGATAT
>NW_017732849.1:194562-198484 GCF_001890085.2 Hipposideros armiger
CTTAAATTAATTTTTTTATATATACTGTGAAATAAAGGTTGAAGTTTACAGGTTTCATATATATACAAATGCTATAACACCATTTGTAAAAAAAGATTTTTATTTTTCCATTAGGTTGCTTTGGCATCTATGTTGAAAATCACATGATTGTATAAGTCTATTTTGGGGTTCACTGTTATTGTTCTGTATGTCTATCCTTATGTAACTATCACTCTCTTTTGATTAGTGTAGATTTATAGAAAAGCTTGAAGTCACATAGTGTAAGTCTTGTAACTTAGTTATTATGCAAATTTTAAAAATATGTAATGTCATTAATATATCCATATTAATTTTAGAATTAGCTAACTAAATGCTACAATCAAAGCCTATTATAAATAAGGCTTGAAATTGCATAAGGCCTACAGGCCAATATTGGAATAATCAATAACGTAACAATATTGACTTCTAAAAAGTATACCTTTTCATTGTTTCATTATTCTTCAATATTTCTCAGTAGTATTTTATAGTTTTCAGTATACTGCACTACATATCTTCACATTTCTTGTCTTAAATACTACTCTTATTTTAGGTGGTTGGTGATATATGAAAAGAATGAAATTCTTTTCCACTATTTTCCATTTCTTTACTGCTAAAATATAAACACAGATGTTTATTTTTGTAAATGAACCTTGTGTTCTGTGACATGATTACATTCTCTTATTAGTTCAAGTAATTGTTTTGTAAATTTCTATGTAAACAATCATGCTATCTGCCAATAAAGAAAATTTTACATCTTTCCATTTTTTGTCCCTTTTATGTCTCTTTTCCTTCCTTCCTTTCTCCTATCATTTATGTCATCTATGTCTTTGCTGATATTTTATCTAGTTCTATCAATTAAAAGAGAGGCATATTAAAATCTTCAAAAATTACTACATAATTATCTACTTCTCTCTTTTTTAACATTTTTTTTCAATTACAATTGACATACAATATTATATTATTTTCAGGTGTACAACATAGTGATTAGATACTTATATAACTTAAGAAGTGATCACTGCAATAAGTCTAATATCCACCTGGCACAATACNCATTATTTGAAAGCTTGAATATAGTGTGAAAGTAGATTAGGGATGTAACCAAAGACTTTGAATTCCAATTACTTGAAAAATAATTAAAATTGATTTCTTATATATTTTATTGTGCTAGGACTTTAGTCGTATTTCTGGGCTTCTTAATCATTTTATGAATTATGGTATGTCTGTGACAGAGTTCTATGCTTATTCCCTCAATGCATATTAAAGCCCTCTCATGTCCTTTAGTTCTTAACTCTATAAAGTTAAGCCATAGAGGACATGGTACCAAAGAACCATTAAGGGATTGAAATTTTAAAGTTCAGGCACATTTTGGAAAATGACAATATGGCTTTATGTACACATAGCTTAGCACTGTGGAGAAAATAGTCAATAGTCCTACTGTCTGTGTTAATGGCAGAACAACTAATTAAATTAGGATTACTATCTACTACTGTATTTTGGTAAATAACATAAAAAGTACCACTCTGAGAATTAGGAGACCTATGTTTTTACATAAGTCTTTTTTTATAACTATCCCTGCGATCTTAATAAGCTACACCCTCTTTGGGTCTCTTTTTTCTCATCTCCAAAATGAGACAGACTCATTTCCTCAGCTCTAATATTTGATGACTCTGTGAAATAGTGTGGATTCAAGGTTACCCAAGCAAAGCTTGGAGGGAGAGAGTGATGTCACTGTCAGCTCAGGCAGATCCATACCCAGTTGCCACAAAGGATAAGATCTGCAGGGTCCAGTACCATATCTGTGACTGGTTGCAGGGATGCTCTCGTTATTGTAAATCTCAGAAGTCAGGAGCTGACAACTTTTCCTGATTCAAGTCAGCAGTTGTTCTTCTACCAGCCACTCTCACTTGTCTGCACCCTGAAACCAGCAGGAGCAAAGATTTCCATCAGATCCACATGGGAATTTGGGACCCCTGGGCATTATATGATTAAGTCTCTAAATAGCACTCCATCCAGAATTAAGTCAGAGAACAGGCATAGCTATTGTTGAGGCATCCACTGGCTATCTATGTGCTGAATAAATATTTCCCTTCTTATAACACAAACTTGCCAAGATACTCTAAATTCTTTTCTAGTATAAGAACTCCCAACTAGGAGCTATGTCCTGGAAGACTGTGGCAAGCTCCATTACACACCATTTCACACACCTGTTTTTGTCTCCATAAATTTACGATTACTTTTTCTCCAGGCTTAAACTGATTACAGCGTTCTTCTTTCCCCTCCAGTTGTTACACACCCAGTTCTAAAGTGAATCAGCTCAAATGCCAGAGCAGGCAAAAGCTTTAGCTTCAAGGCTCTCCAGTGAGCCTAGTTCAAGTTTAAAAAGGAGCCTTTAAGTCTTGCTGTGTAATGCTGTCTCCTTGCCTCTAAGCAAGAAGGCAGGAGAGTTAGTAATGATCACACAGGAGAGAATTTATTAAGCTGCTCTAATTGAGGACTGGGGTGAGGGGGGATTAGAGCCCACAATTTGACCTTATTGATCCTGGAGACTGCAGTGGGAAGACAACTAATGTTTTATGAAGCATCTAAAAACTAGAGACTTAAACATTTTATTTCACCATCATAACATCTTTCTGAGATAAGAATTACCACCATTGTACAGATGGCTCAGAGAGGTTAAGTAACTTGCCCAGGGTCACATATCTACAAGTAGACAGCCAAGATTAGAATGCAGATCTGCTGGTTGGCCAATGTTTTGTTTTTGTTTTGTTTTGTTTTTTCCTGCTCCCTACCCTGCTGGGGAGAAAAACCCAGGCTTAGGGAAGTACAAAGCAACATGAAGAATGATTTGGGGAATCGGTTTCCTGTGGTAGCAAGAAACTGATTGTAGCCTCTTGTTACAGAGCTGGAGGCTGGAATACTGAGAAGGGTAGAATCTGAATAAATCACAGGTAGGGAGGGCAGGCTGGGAGAGAAAGCAGCAGGGGATCAGGCTTTGCAGAGAATTAGCTGGGGCCTCAAGAGTCTTCATAGAGAAGGCTCAACTTACAATTTCCCTTACTAGCAATGAAGATCCGCCAAAGTTAGCCACACTGGTATTCCAACCCTACTGCTCATTGCTAAATTTCACATGACCCATGTTATAGTCAACCAGTGTGACGACACGTGTTTCTTCCCTAATCTTCACACACCTGAGGGCCTTCCCCTCGGGGCTGGAGATTTGCCTCTTCCTCCTGCCCTACTCCTTCATCAAGGCCCAGATCAAATGTCTGTAGCTTTCTCTAAATCCCCAACATGAAAAATGAATCTCCTCCTGCTGAGTTCCCTCAGCACATTTATCGAATCCTAACCGCATGGCAGTTTCTGTACAAGCTTTGCATTCCCTGCTAGATTCTAAGGTCTTTACAGGTTGGGGCAAGAAAAAGAGAGGAAGAAGCATGTATTTGAGGTTGAAAACCTTCCCCTTCTCCTTCCCCTTCCCCGTCTCACTCTCCTCCACAGAGACAATGCTCAGAAAATACTATGTATAAAGTAGGGGCATTTACTCCCACCATTATACTTACTTTTGCTTTACTTTATTTTGCCAGAAATCACTGATTATCCATTGAGTATGTCTTTATTTACTAAGCACCAACTACAAGGATAGTTCTGTGATGGGCCAGGGCATTGAAGGCTTTTTCTGTGATTCTAAGACGCTGAGTGTTACTCTTGTTTCAGGGGAAATATGAATATGTATTCAGCAGGCATGACATGATTAAGACTTGTCTTTTAGAGATTCTTCTTGATGCAATATTAAAGATAGAGTGAAGGGAGGTGCACCAGGCAGTGGGGAGAACAGAAGAACATTGGCAGCATTACAGGCATGAGATGATAATGGCTTAAGCCAATCTTTATGATGGAGAGGAAA
>NW_017732849.1:200979-203280 GCF_001890085.2 Hipposideros armiger
GTCTTTGTGCTGGGACACCCCTACACTGAGTCAGGCTTGTACCAACCCTAGGTATCAGGTCAAGGGGAAAGCTTAGTGTCTTCTCAGGACTTTTATGAGTGTATGTCTTGCCACGGGCATTAACATGGCTTTTAAAAATCTATCACATACATGAGTGCTTTGGAGTGTCCTAATTTCCAAAAAAACTCTTTACCAGCTTTTCCTCCAGGGCTTTAGACAATCAAATGTATTTTCAATCGCCATCTTTTGCCCTAGGCATCTACAGGGGCAGTTCACCTTGTGGTTTCTGAGCATTGTTACCACTTTTCTATCCTGAGTTCCCAGTGAGATTAAACAACGGTGAAGAGCTCACATCAGTCTCTCAGGTAGGCCCCAGACAATTTTGAACAGATATACATAATATTGATAGTTTGAGAATAAGATCTCTGATGCTTCTAGATCTAGGGACAGGATCCCACACAGAGCTGCTGCTGCTTCAAAATCTGCTGCACAGGGGAGGGTGTGAGGCAAGGGCAAGTTAAAAAAAACAACATAATGCTTTCCTACCATTTTTAAATTGCCTTTTTTGTGATTCATCTTTTGCTTTGGTTATAAACCTTTGGCTGTTTTTCCAGACAAAATTGGTTCTGACAGTTTCTGCTTGTTTAGTGATGTTTGTGGGATTGAGGCAGGAAATGAGAGCTTGAGGCTGCCTATTCCACCATTTTGCTGATGTTACTCCCAATGTTTTTTTTTTTAAGTAAATTTTATTGAGGTAAAACATACATGCAGAACAGTGCACAAAGTGTAAATGTAGAGCTTGATGATTTTTCACTGTGTACACCTACTTAACAAGCAATCAAATCAAGACATGAAATATTACTTGTTTTCCAAAGGTCCCTCTTATACCCACTTTCACCAACTCTCAAGTGTAACCACTCTCTAACTTCTAACAATGTAGATTAGTTTATATGCTTTTTAAACCTATATAAGTAGAATTATATAAAGGCATGACAATTAAGTTCACAAACTCATCTAGAAAAAGTGCTACATACCTCATGGTTGAATATCACTATGGTCACCTTCGAAGTACTCCCTCAGGGAAAGTATGCACTGACACCAGTGCCCAGTCCACCCTTCAAAGCAATTTTGGAACTCTTTTTCTGGAATGACCATCAGAGCTGTCATCATATTACCCTTGATGTCCTGAATGTCATCCAAATGTCTTCTTTCAATATTTCCTTTATCTTCGGGTAAAGAAAGAANCTGGGTTTTTCCTTTGTCTTGATTTTTCTGTAGCTTAAAAATTATATACCTAGGTGTAATTTTTTATCTTGCTTGGTGTTCCCTTAATTTCCTGTATCTGTGGTTTGGTATCTGACATTAATTTGGGGAAATTCTCAGTCATTATTACTTTAAATATTTCTTCTGTTTCTTTCTTTCCTTCCTGTCTGTCATTGCCATTATCCCAATGTTACACCTTTTGTAGTTGTCCCACAGTCCTTAGATATTCTGTTCTGGCTTTTTTTTTTTCAGCCTTTTTCTCTTTGGATTCTATTTCTAAAGGATTCTATTGCTATGTCCTGTAGCTTAAAGAATCTTTTTTGAGACATGGCCAGTCTACTAATACATCCATCAAAGGCATTCTTTATTTATGGGTACAGTGTTTTTTTTCTCTAGCATTTGCTTTTCATTCTTTTTTAGAATTTCTATTTCTCTGCTTACATTGTCAATGTGTTCTTACATGCTCTCTTTTTATCCATCAGAACCCTTAACATTTTTAGATTAAGTGTATTGGGGTGACAGTGGTTTGTAAAATTACATGGTTTCAAGTGTACATTTCTATAATACATCATCTATGTATCACATTGTGTGCTCAGCACCCAGAGTCAGTTCTCCTTCCATCACCATATATTTGACCACTTTTACCCTCTTCTATCATCTTACCCTCTGGTAACCACTAAACTAGAACCCTTAGCATATTAATCATAGTTGTTTTAAGTTCCTGTTCTGATATTCTACTTTCCCTGCCATATCTGGTTTTGATGCTTGCTCTGTCACTTCAAATTTTTGTTTGTTTGTTTGTTGCCTTTTGATATGCTTCGTAATTTTTTTTAATAGCTGGACATGATGTACTGGGTAAAAAAATACACACACACACACACACACACATACACACGAGGTCAGACAATTAAGTACATGAACTCATCTTAGAAAAACTGCTACATACCTCATTGCTAAACATCACTATGGTCACCTTTGAAGTACTCCCCTTGGGAAGCTATGCACCGATGCCAGCACCTAGTCCACCCTTCAAAGCAA
>NW_017732849.1:203523-205219 GCF_001890085.2 Hipposideros armiger
CTGGGGGCCAGATCAAGTGAGTAGGGAGTGTGTCCCAATACTGTTATTTGTTTCCTGGCTAAAAGCTCCCTCACAGACAGTGCCATGTGAGCTGGTGCATTGTCATGGTGCAAGAGCCATGAATTGTTGGCAAAAAGTTCAGGTCATCTCACTTTTTCATGCAGCCTTTTGAGCTTTTTACTTCCAGTCTTTTACTTCCAAATAGTAAACTTGGTTAACTGTTTGTCCAGTTGGTACAAATTCATAATGATTAATCCCTTTGATATCAAAAAAGTTTAGCAACATTGTTACTACAAATTCACAAACTTAATCTTCAGACCTCTGTATTGTATGTATTCTTATGTTTCCAAAACGTGTCTTACTCAGCATGTTTTTGAGGCTTATCTGTGAAATTGTGTGTAGTGGTAATTCATTAATTTTTATTTCAGTATTATTTTTGCAGCTTTCCCTTTTCTTTTGTTAATGAGCATTTGTGCATGTGCATCTGTTGACTATTATAAACATTACTACTCTGTTTTATACAGGCACAGATGTTTTCCTGTATACATGTGCCATTTCCTAGTAGAGGAATATCTAGGTTCTAGGGCACGTGTTAGTTCAGCTTTAGTTTTTCAAACTGGTTGTACTGACAAGCCCACCAACAATGGATGAAAGCTGCCTTTGTACCACATACCCATCAACATTTGCTACAGCCTAGGATTTGTTCTTCTTGGCCTTTCTGGTATGGGACTTGTGGCTTTCTATCATTTTGCACTATTACCAGCAAAGTATGATAGTCCTGGTTCCTCCATATCCTTGCCATCCTTCNCAAGAGGTGCTCAAAGTGGTTACCATCAGTGTGATTTTAATACAGTTTTTTCCTTTCTTAAAATGTGTATATAATTTTTGGGACAGTGTGTGTGTGTGTGTGTGTGTGTGTGTGTGTGTGTATGTGTGTGTATGAAACAGGCCTTTAGTGTTGTGCTGCTGAGGTGTAGGGGGAAATATTCTATAGTTCTATGGTTAGGTCTCAGTCTTTCAGTGAGCCTATGCTTTTGAACAGTGAGCTGTACAAGTGTATCTCAGTTTTTTCTTTCTTAGGTGGAACAGGATGGCTCAAGTGGGCTGAAGTTGTGTATTTCCCATCTCCAGGTCAGTTAGGCTGTGATAATGCCCCAAACAGTTAAGCTGTAGTTAACTATTGATAGTTTCCTCTTAGAGCAGACCTATTTATGAAGAATAGAGTGCTTTGGTATACAGTCATTTGCTGCTTAATGACAGGGATACATTCTGAGAAATGCATTGCTGGGCAATTTCGTCATTGTGCAAGCATCACAGAGTACACTTCCACAAACTTAGATGGTCTAGCCTACTACATACCTTGGCTATAAAATATAGCCTATTGCTCCTAGGCTACAAATATGTACAGCATGCTACTGTACTAAATGCTGTAGGCAGTTGTAACAGAATGGTAAGTATTTGTGTATCTAAACATAGAAAAGGTACACTAAAAATACAGTATGAAAGGTAGGAAAAGGTCCATCTGTATATGGCACTTACCTAATTGAAGCTTGCAGTAACTTCTAGAAGTTACTCAGGGTGAGTCAGTGAGTGAGTGGTGAGTAAATGAGAAAGCCTAGGACATGACTGTACACTACTGTAGACTTTATGAACACTGTACACTTAGGCGACACTAAATTTATAAAACAGCAGAAGG
>NW_017731365.1:0-22332 GCF_001890085.2 Hipposideros armiger
TCAATTCACAGCAATGTGTTGTCAGTCCTCTACTAAAGGATTCTATCCTGGCAACATTGTCATCATACACCATCACAAAGCCGTGCTAGAATCTTCCAGGTCCAACACAGAGTCTCACTCTCACTGTTACGTCTGGACTCCAAATTCACGGTAATCAGAGTTTTCCTGAGTCTACCCTTGTCCACTTATATTTTATTCTTCAAATAGTGTCTGAATCATCATTTAAAACCAAGTCACTCCTCTGAACAAAACCCTCCAATGGCGTCCTATGTCATTCAGGGCACTCACCATGCTTACAAGGCCTTGTTACATCAGGTCCCCTGGTATATCTCGGTCCTCAACTCCTATTCCTCTATCCTTCATCTACTCCTTTCCTGATACTGGATTCCTTTCTGTCCCTTAATCACACACCACAAATTCCTAATTGCCTTTTATTCCCACACCCTTCCCCATTTATCTTTCTCCTGTTCTATTCCTCCTCTTTCCTTCCCCATCTCCATCCACCTCCCATGGTCTTTTTCTGTTTCGCCCCCTTGTCTTCTCACAGTCCCCTCTAAATACCCAGTTAAGGTCTCCTCCTTACTACATCCTCCCTTTCAGGCCAATGTCTCTAACCTCCTCCCCTCCTCCCAGCTCCAGACTCCTTGGGCCTTTCTTTGTGAACTTCACACACAATACTTTAACCGTGTAAGGAATTTATCTTCCATTTGATTTGTCCAATTTGAATACCTACTGAGAGCACCCATGCCACCAAACAACATGCTTCGAAGAGATCAAAATGTGCGGAGAGGAAGAGTCAAATGGAAGGTGCCAAGAAAATTAAAGTTATAGTTTTGTATTTTTTGCTTTCAAAGTATATAAAGTACCAGTATTAGTACATGACACTGAAAATCCTCCAGTATGCTCTGCCCTTCACTCCTATGTATGGAATGGCACTTCTGAGCCTTAAACGTGGGCTTCCCCAAGTAACAACATGGAGTCACAGAGAAATGTTTCTCAACACGTGTTACTCATTTTTTAAATACCTTTAAAAAAAAATAAAAGGAGTATGCCTTAAATGACATGAAGTGTGTTTTGCTGCTGTTTGGGTTGAAGGACACTGCTTTCTAGTGTGGTAAGATAAGAGTAATGGAAGTGCTTAGGAAAGAGTAAAAGAATATTATTGATCTTGTTAGATTATCTATCCTTTCTGCACTATTTTCTTGCATTCAGTATTTTTTCCCAGTTGTACAGAGTACCCATTTCCTTTTCTCTCTTCTTGCTGTAATTCTTTGTTTCAGAGGTTATGTATATAGATCTAAACATGTCATTCATGAAATGATATCAAATCTTTATGTAAGCAATTAAATGAATACTAAACACTATACAATATAAAATATTTTGTGATTTAGATAAACTTTTAAATTTCAGGTTTAAGAAATTTTGATTTTGTGTTGCTATGCATTAATTTATAACTTGTACTTTTTAAAAAGTTATATTAGAAGGAAAAAATCTTAGAAAACAAATGAAAAATAACTATACTTTTTTATTTTACATTTTCTTGAGTATACATATTTAAATTTTACACATTTGGGTACAATATGTTTTATATTTCAATCCTTTAAATCATTACTGTCAGTGGAACACTAAATTGTATTATAATCTAATTAGTAATTTCACTGAAATGACAGAAATATTGTGGAACTAATGTTTAACATGTATGAATCAGGTCTGTCTACATTTTATGATTTATCCAGTAACCCCAGGCCCATCAATCAAAACCCCAGAGAGATAAACAAAGATAAGCACATCCAGGCACCTTTGATGTATGGCCAAATTTAAATCACACAAAAGGCAAAGCTGTAGTGTCAGCCATGACAGTTGTTTTTTGTAATGCAAATGAATGATTTAAGCTTTGATGGCCCAGGCATCTACTTCAAAGATGGCTATCTGAAATAAACATTGCCAGCCACAGAGTGGATAAAAAGCCAGACCATTGACTCCTTTTTGGTTGATTTTGATAGCTGATCATTTGGGCCACTTGTTTTTTTTTCTCTTCCCATACTTTATATTCCTAGTCTTACATTTTAAATTCACCAATAAAGAGTGAACCCACAAAACCCTAGGCCCTCACCCATGACCCCATATAAAAGTGGAATCCCCAAGCCTGTATGCTCTTTCTACTTGCGACCTCCCTGGGTGGCTTCTCGTGTGCTATGTAATTTCCAGGTTATGTAAGTAATAAACCTTGATTTTTTTCAGTTTCCTGATGGTTATTGCTGAAAAGTGTCTTGCAATCATAATCAGAACCACAGGTCCAGTCCAACCACAACATTACTGATAGGCTGAGACTAGCACAAAACAATAGCCTATTTTAAAAATTTGATGTTATGGTTTTTTTTTTTGTGTGTGTGTGAGAGAGAGAGAGAGAGAGAGAGAGAGAGAGACAGAGAGAGAGAGAGAGAGAGAGAGAGAGAGAGAGAATAGAATATATTTTATTTAAGAGCTTGGTTTATAACACTGACATATTTAGACAAATGGAATAGGCAGCCTCCATTTATACTTTCCCCCCGGTTCATTCACATGTTCAAGGTAAGCCTGTCCCCTTCCTCTTGCGAAAGTAATATTAAAGTTGACTAAACCTCAATTAATAATAAAAGCATAATGACCCATCATTTCAAGAGAAAAATCACATAACAGCGGCATCATAAAGCAAAAATGCTCATTTTGACAGTTGTATCCTGTAAGAGAGGAATTAAGTCATAGACTTAAGGAAATTTCCCAAAAGGAAGATCAATCTTTAACCACACTCAAAATGATATAATTGTGAAGGTATGTTGACTATAATAGATAAATAAAATGTTAACATAGTAACAATATTTACTTTAAACCTTTGCTAATGAAGCGAGTGTATTCTGTAGATAAATGACCTTCCCCTCTTCTTTTGTTTATTTACACTAGGTGATCCAAAGTTATTATGATCTTCAATTAAGTTGCACCTTTACACCAGTGACCTGGAATTAAAATGGAAATCCATTCTGTTTCTTTCTCTTTTTCCATTTTACAAACCTGGCCTCTTTTGTGTATTCTGAGCAAATAAACCAGATACAGTTTTCCTCAACTTTCTTACCTACACCCTCCAAATTCAGTTAGTCACCTACTCAAGTTACTATTTCCTAAAACTCTTTTATTTACACCTTNCCCCCCTTGGATGTCTTCTCAAGTTCAGAACAGATTTGCTTCCTCAAGGTTTTTTACTCTTTCTACAAGGGCAATTACATGACTGGCACTGACTTAAACTATTCAAAACTATTCACAATTGTGAATGAGAAAACAAGTTAAGAGACTCGCTTATCCCAAAAGTCCAGCTTTCCCCTTTTGAGACAATAGGTTTCTAACTGATAAAGGATTTGGTTTCTCAACTTGTGCCCATCACTAATTACTTGCTCTGTTAACAGAATGATGGAATGGCCTAAATTGTTTGGCATATAATAAACTCTGTGTAAAGAAACATTCAACAATAAGGTAAACTGAATTTTTAGAAAATATTTACATGTAGCTCCTAAAACATTCGTAATGAAATGCAAAATTCTTTAATAAGTGTGTGTGTATGTGTGTGTGTGTGTGTGTTCCTGAATTTATCTCTGTGATAACTGAATATATATATATATATATATATATATATATATATATATATATATCTGTGATAACTGAATATATATTTTGGATATATATTCAAAGTATACGTTTTGAATAATAATTGAAACTATATATTTGAAATACATTTCAAATGTAATAAAATATAATTTGAGATGAGAACTAAATAACTATTTGAGTTATTTGTAGTTCAAGATTGAAACAAATCTTAAAGCTTTATTATGCATTTGTACAAATTATCCAAAGATATTTTGGAATTATCTTTGCATTAGGTATGTTACAAATGATACCACTTCTTACATTTACCATTTTCTATCTGTAAGATATCTGTTAAATATACTATTAATCTTATCATGTTTTGTCATAGGACCTTTAAGAAAAGTATTAACAATTCATGTTGAAATGCACTTTTTTCTTCAGTTACAGATAAATGAATTAATGTCTAGCCACCTGAAGTAGACAACTTGGAAACCTACTCTCAAAGCCATTTGCAGTGGATGAAAATAATGTGGTTTTCTACCAATTGACACAAACCTCCAAACAATTTACTTGTTAGTATTATACATTCTCTGTACAATCAAGTAACATGGACTTAGAACACAAAATTAGTCTCTTCAAGAAAATCTAGCAAGATAAACAACACAAACAAATCCTTTCACTTCAGAAACTTAAAAAAGGATTGAAACACTGTAAATAAATGAACTATATATCATGAAAATCAAGAAATGTATAGATTTAAGCATTGGATCCTTCTAATAATGAAGTGTCCTTAGTCTCTTTCCCATCTTGTCATTCAATCTGCTTTTGTCTTCCTTACAATTCTTTATGTTGTTTTTTTCTGTTCAACACAATTCATGATTATTTGGACCATACATTCTATAGTTCTTACTTTTCTCATGTTTTTACTCTTTAGGAGAATAGTTGGTTAATGGTTTCTGCTCTTCCTGACTGACTCCTCCCAATCCCATATTCAGCAATCTTTTCCACCCTCACCCATCTTCCCTAGGCCACAACCTCCCTCACACAAAAAATAAGTTTCCCTAACACCTTCTTGTTAGAGCCCAATACCATCATAGCTGAAATAAAGCCAATAGAGCTGCTGATGTTCTATAACTTGATATTTATTAGCCACAAATCTTAGGGAAGGGTGATGGAGAGTTCTCTGAAGATGCTCAAATGCTAAATAGTAAACATGTAATACAGAGATTCACAGTGAATTCAGGGAATGTCCAAAAACAAATGAATTTCAAACTTGTATCAGTGATTCCCCTNTTCTGTGCTTAGAATAGCATTCTGCATATCATCAGTGTTCAGTAAAAACAACATTCTCAAGTTCCCACTGCCTGCAAAGCAGAGGCTAAACTCTTCAGTCTTTATTCAAGTTCTAAACTAGTTGTCCTTTATTGCTATCTCTCTTTCACTCTCTCTCCCTCTATCCTTCTCCATTCCTTCTTACTTTTCTTCCTTCAAAAAATATTGACACTCTCTCTAAAGTTCTCTGCTTTTCTGCAATTAATCTACTTATTCTTCTCAGAAGGCAGGTCATATTTTCTACTTGGACCATGTGATCCTACCTCTCTTCCTATGCAAATCCTGTAAAACCCCTTTTTTATCCCAGCTTCTGAATGAAGATCTTCCCTCTTCAAAGACAGAGGTTCCTCTCTTTGCTGAGCATATTATTGTCTGTGTACATAAACACACTGAGAAGCAGTAGGTTTTAAAGAAAAAGCACAGAAGCCACTGCTGCCTCTTAATTATGTGAAAATGGTCAAGAATCTGACTTTTAAAGTGATGAAAATAAGAACAGACAAGCCAGCTTGCTTCTTAGAGGAACTGTCTTCACGAAAGCATTGGTAGAAAGATATTCTTTTCCCCTAAAAAAAACAATAACAAATGATGAGGAATACATAAATAAATAGTCCTTCCCACTAGGCAGAGTCCATATGAAAAGTGAGAGCACACCAAAGCATAAATAGAAGGAAAGGTCTGGCTTGTCTGTAGATGTCTACACAAAAAGGAAGACACTTGAGCCATCGTAATGAGAGACTGGCTCAGTAGAATCAATTGTGAAATTTGCAGGGGGAGAACCAAAGCTTGAGATAAAAAACACAAGGTGAAAGGAGATATTGCAAAAGACCATATTGTATACAGTTGATGGAATTAGCACAGAAGACAAAAGATACATAGAAAGATGATAAAAAAGATATCAATACTACAAATACAGAAGAGAATGTTTAAAATAAATGAGAACAAATAATTACATATATACCCAATTGAAGCATGTAATGATGCCTATTTNTAAAACTCTTTTATTTACACCTTTCATTACTGCTTCTATAATAACATTTCTCATTGTTGCCTGATCTATTGTAATAATCCCCTATCTTGTCTACTCTCTGTAGTTTCACCTCCTTGAACTATTCCCCATTCATCCTCCTTTTGTTGAGCAGTGGACCTAGAGCATGGTTCCCTTATGAGCAGCATAGCACCCCTCAGGAGTTTGTTAGAAATTCAAATTCTTGAGTTCCACCCCAGTCCTACTGAGTCAGAAACTCTGGGGATGGGGCCCAGCCATCTGTGTCCTAACAAACCCTCCAAGTGATTATCATGCATGCTAAAATTTAAAAATCAAGGTTCTAAAGTGATATTTTTAAAAGGAAAAACCAATCATGTCATCTTCCTGCTTGAAATTCCTTTAACAATTCCCTACCATATAAAGGAGAAAGTCCAAGCTCTTAGGAAGATGTATAACATCCTCACTGTTCTGTTTTTCAGGACTTCTCTTTCCATTTCCTCCCTCCCACCTAGTTTTTTAGTCATCTGAACATTGTGAAATATTCTAAATGCATCCAGCTTTTTATGCCTTTTCCTGGTGCACCTCTTCCCACACACAATTTATTCACCTGGAGGAGTTCTAGTCATCTTTCCAGACCTAGCTCAAATATCCTCTTTTGTAGAATAATTTCTAAAGACTAATTTCAATAATTTACTTATACCTTATTCCAATTCTTCCAGGCCCAGCTACATTTTTTTTTTCTGAGTTAACATTTTTAGATAACCAGTACCTAAGAAAAAAAAATGAAGTCTGTTTACTGGATACAAAGAGGTAATGGTAGAGATAGAAATGTCAAGTCATTGCATATTCCACCTCTTGACTCCCACCCTGGTTTAAGTATGAAAGATTGCCATCCATCTCTTGGAACAGTTGTGGCTCCATTTTCACCATGTGAAAATATTATGATACTTTGTATATATTTTCAAATCTACCAATGGAACATGAACAGAAGCCAGAAGTGTGATGCTCAGCTCTACTGGGGAAAACAATTCTTGGTCATGCGAGTATTTAGGGCATTTATTCCAAGAGGGAGAATTGGAGAAGTTCATTTATTTATTATTTTTCTTACACTGCTCAAATCCCCCTCCCCACACCCTCATTCCCAAAGCAAACTGCTTGTTTCCAATTGATGTCCCAGCAGCTCAAATTGAACACTTTCTTGGCATTTGAGCTCTGTTGTCTTTTGCTTCTAGGCTGTAGGAAGTGATGTGGAGAAGATTTTGCTGGGGGAATGTTAATCACGAGTGGATGTTTAGGGTTACAGTTGCATTGAGCCTATTCTGAAGGCCAGCTACCAAGTGACAGAGGATTTATGCTTGTGATAGGTGGTGCCTTCTAACACCAGAAGCCCAAGACAGTGCACAATTTGCCTTGGGTCCAAGCAAAGTACTATTTGGTGTTCGGTGCCCTCATCCTAGACAGAGCCAGAGAAGTGGGGTCGAGTTTTAAGGTGCTATCCTAAGGGAATAACCCTAACATATGTAGGAGTTAGAAATTTTACATATTTTTAGTGTAAATTTTAGTTGGGTGCAACTTCAGCCCATCAGAGCAAAAAGAGTTTTTATCTTTTACTCACCACCCCATCCCTCTCCCCACCCCCATCCGAAAATATGGTTACAGCAGAAGGAGTCTCATTTTTGGCTTAGCTGTCTCCTGAATGGAGGTGGAGAAGATAGACTTCATTATATTCCAAGAGATTTATATTTAATGTTTTATGTTTAATATGTTTAATAAAGTATGTGCATTTTAATACAACAGCATTACTTTTGGGATTGAGTTCTTTGGTTCAGTTGTCATTTGATTCATTATGTTTAAGGCAAAACATTTATTGAGCCTCATCATTATGTGACTTGGGTACCTCTGTGGCCATAGATCTGAAGGGAATATGAAATGGAAAATAGAAATTTGCAATGGAATGTTTCCACATATAGGCAGTATGATTGTTAATTTCATATATCAACTTGGCTAGGATATAGTGTCCGGTTGTTTGGTCAGACAATAGTCTAGATGCTGCTGTGAAAGCATTTGTTTTGTAGGTGTGATTAACATTCACAATCAATTGACTTTAAGTAATAGGTCTCATCACATTAGTTGGTGGCCTTATGAGTAAAAATCAGGTTTCCGGAAGAAGAAGGAATTAAGTCTGCCTCTAGACTGCAAGATAGAAAACCTGCCTAAGTTTCCACTATGCCAGCCTGCACTACAAATTTCAGACCCAAGGCTGCAACGTCAACTCTTGCCTGAGTTTCTAACCCATCCATCCTATAGATTTTGAACTTGCCAGCTGCCACAATCACATAAGCTAATTCCTTCTGGAGAACCCAACTGATACAAGTAGACATTTCCATTGTCTATTTTCATCCCAACCCCCAAAGTTATACAGTCACCAAGACAATGTCAACATACATATGTACTATATACCATCTCTCTTTACCGTCCCATCGTATATGGTATAAATGCTGTCTTTAGAATTTATGGCATAATGTTATAATAATAGATCTAGAGGCCTGTCTCCTGCTCTCCTGTGAGTTCTTTATGTGCAGAGGCTGTGTTATTCATTATTGTATTTCCCAAGGCTAGAAATTGCCAGTCAATAAATACATGCTCATAAATATCTGCCAAATGTGAGATGAGCAAAATTAACACCTAACTAGATCAGTTGGCATGTGGTAGAGGATAGGAGTAAGGGGTGGTGGAAGAGCACGGAGAAAAACAGAAAAAAAAAAAAGAAAGAAAGGAGGGAGAGAGGAAAAGAGGAAGGGAGGGAGGAAGAAAAGAAAGGGTAGCAAAGAGGCAGTCTCTCTGAAGCTCCGACTCCACATGAGTTGGTATTCAGGCAGCTTCCCCAAGCTCCCAGCATAGCCTTAATCACCTCTCTCACAGAGACTTTGATAGCTCTGCCTAAGGAACTTGGTACCTGCAAGCAATTAACTTTAATAAGCCAGCAGGTGATTTCCTTAAAAGAACGCTGACGAGTGGATTTGCTGACAGCAGCTCTAGATTCTCTGGTTACTCAGCTGTGGCTTCTACCTTTGCCCTTATGAACTCCGTCTGTGGTTGTGAGTAATGAATGAAAAGTTAGCCAGGCTGTGATTCTTTAAACAGTGAAACTTGTAATCAGCTTTATGGCATGACCATATATTACAAATAGTACCAAAAAGTCTCTTCAAGTTACAAACAAAAGCAAAAGCCAATGCATAGCAACAGCTCACGTTGGCACAGCACTTTATAGTTTCCATAATGTTTGTTAAACATGGGGCTATGAAAGTGCTTTGACCTGTATGAACCTGTCATTGTTGTTCTCTGTACCTATCATTCCATTATCTAAGGCAGGCTACTGGGAATGATACTAAACACCTCTTACCCCATAGCAATAATTCTTCAGTGTTGTGATTGCCTTATTGTCCTATTTTATTTACTTATTTATTTTAAATGCAATGGCAGCATAATGGGTCTCCCTGGTATTAGTCTTAGGCATCACCTATCCTACAACATCACTGCTTGTGTCCTCATTCCAAAATGCAAATATTATTTCATTTTCACGTTCACAATTTTCAGTAGTTGCCCATTGCTGGTTGAATAAAGTGGAGTCAAATCTTATTCAAGTGTTAAGTTTTTAGGAAAAAGGCAAAAATTACATTTTACTGGAAATCAACATTAACTATGCTTTAAATTGTCCAACAAAATACAGCATATGCCCCATTATAGATGAAATGCTGTGTAATAATACATGTATTTGTTTATATAGTAATTTAAAGTCTATAATAAAGAGAATGTAAACTTCATGAGGACAGAGATTTTGTTTTGTTCACTGATGTACCTCAAGGGCCTAGAACAGGGCTTGTCATATGACAGGCAATCGATAAATATTCGTCAAATAAATAGGGAGAATAATTATAAATGATACTATTTAAATTCTCTCTTTTTTTGTCCCTCTCTCTAACGCATGTACCTTTGAAAGAACTAAAATAAGTGTGTGTGGTGCTACATCAGTAAATTTACATTTCTTTCTGTGCACTATATATAGTCTTTCATGATCTGTGCTATCAGTCCTCCTGCCATATTTAATGCTTTAATGTACCAAATCACTCAATGTTCTCCACGTACGCTGTGCTCTCACCAACATCTATACATTTGCACTTTGATCCCTCGGGCCAAATTAGGTGTCCTGTGCTCTCAAAGAACTTTACGTTTCCTCCATTTTTAATATTTATGAAATATTTAAAATGAATTGCATTTTCATTGTTTTCTTGTGGGTCTGCCTTTTTTATTAGATTCTAAGATCCTTGAATGTAAAATATATGTCTTTTTACTAGCTGTTTCTATAGCACAGTGCCTGGCATATTGATAAAACATACAAGTATATGGAGTATTTGACTGGTATTAAGTGTATATCTGTCTATTGATCTCTATATCTGTTGTGCTTAACATGAACCCTTATTCACGTCACGTGTTCCTTCTAGTTCATTATGGCCAGGTATGTTACCTTAGACAAGTCACATAAACTTTCTGATGCTATTATCTGAGAATGCCTGTTCTGATCTTTAGGAGCAAAAGACATAGAATTAAAAAATAAGTTAATGAACAAATAACTTTGTATAAAAGTCAGACTACGGTAAGCACTCTGTAGCCCAGTATTCAGGCCACTGTAGTAGCTTCAGCACACAGTACATCCATGGAACCACACCAGAAAAAACTTCTATGCACATAAATATTGCAGAGACCCGAGTAACCAGCAGCTCTGCGATCTTGGAGAAATATATGCAACAACAGTGCCTGGTGATGCCCTTATGTGGTTTGTGGGCAAGAGACTGTTGTGAGGAGGTCAGATGGCCACATTTTGAGACTTTTTCCTATGCAAATCCATGCCTACCAGGGGTTTTCCTGAGATGAGAGAGGGGGGCTATGCTGTGGGAAAGAGGAGACATGTTCTTTGGCCTCTGTGGTTGCAGCTGAGCGCTAGTGTAAATATTGTAGATCCTAATCTTTAGATGCCTGCATTTTAACCTACATCCCAGGTGGGAACGTGAGCTTGGGTATTTAGAAAGCTTTTTCACAGTGAGGGCTAAAGGAACAGGTAAAAGCGGGAGGGTAGAGGAGAAAGGAATAAAGTGTCCTGGTGGTTAAGGAGCTGCTAACACACATACCTAACCTACATGTACGCATATATACAAACAAACACAAAAGGCTCAATGAAGAACACACCTTCTCAGGCATTCATTAAACGCTTACTCTAATTTAGGAGGCGTCATCAAGCTAGCAGAAATATTGGAAAGACCTTCTCTTTCCTCATCCTACCTCCAGCAGAAAAAGAGGAGAGTGAAAGAAGGGAAAACAGAGTTAGTTCCTCACTATTAGGATTTCTTGGAAACAGAGATACGTTGAGGGGCTTTTCTGAAAGTGAGATGGTAAAGATAGTCATGTCAGAATGCCCTACGCTCCCTTCCTTCTGCCAATAGTCCACTCTATTTGTTTCGCTCCTCTACCCTGCTTTATAAACAGTTGGAGAGCAAAGCAAAACCATAGCTTTTGAAAAACAAGAGCACACCATCTTTCACCTGCAGCAAGATGATAGGGCTGCTGCTCTGCAGGCTGGGCTGACCTTGGGGCACAGTGTGCAGCAGGCTCCTTTGCCAGGGTGGGGGTTCAGACGTGCCATCTTCTCCCTCAAGCAACTGAGAAACACTGAAGATGGGCAAAGCACATTTTCTGAAGGTGACTTAGGTACTCGGGTTATGGGCTAGGTGGTTTGATTTCCAAGAAAGTGATAAATCTTTAGAGCAATTGTTGTTAAGTTGTGGACCTCAGATGTTATGCAAGATGACCCATGAGGACATGAAAGAAAATAAACGTGTTTATATTTTATTCCCATTAAAATTAATTCCTTCTGTGTATTTGTAAAACATACATGACATTAGTATAGTGGTACATATAAATAAAAACATATATATTAGGGGTATATCCTCAACAATATTTTGATAGGCATGAATGATTTAAAAAGTTTGAAACCACTGCTCTCAAGAAAGACCGTGATTCCTTACTGCAGGCTGTGCTGAGAAAGCTAATTGTTGAAATTCAGGGAGGAATTAGAGGTTTCCTCCACCCAGGTGCCTGGTGAAAAACGATCAATATCTTGGATTGCTATTTACAAAAATAAATACATAAATATTAAACCAGAAGAGAACAAGGGAGGTTGCTCCCCACTGGGAGATGGCGCTGAGACCATGAAAACAAAAGGTGAAAGCAGAAAAGGGCCTCTTCATCACGTCTATTAACAACAACAGGCAGAAGAGAAATAATTACAACTCCTTATTGAATCCCTGGTATGCTCAGGAACTTGGCTAGCCACCCTTTAGCCACCCTTTCGGCATTACCATTACTTTTTATGATGACATATCCATTTTACAGATGAAGAAAAAAACTCCAAGGCAATAAATGGTGTGACGAGTACACTTTACACCAAAGCCACTGTTCCTGACACTATCATGCTATCTCAAGAGCATGAATCATGAGTGACAGTAGAAAACACTCAGTGAGAGAAGACACATATTATAGTCCTTCCAGACATTGTAATCACATTAGGTTATATTTATCCACCATTATTTTTTCTTGTCATTAAAATCCTAAGCTGTGACCAATGTATTTGTAAATATGGGATTGGTGCTAGCTTCCTAGGCCATCAAATAGAGACTAGATTTCCCTCAATTGTAAGTATGCCTTCTAAGTTTAAAAAAAAAAAAAAGTGTGACACCCACTGAGAGACTCAGGCCCTCTAGCCAAATGGAATTCTTTCCATTACAAAGAAAAGCCAAGTTTATCTACTTACTCCCCAAACATGCACAGTCTTTAATATTTTCAAGTGTAATCTGCAGCTGTGGTCACCTTTTCCAGAGACTTTCCATCCAAATGTGTGGTTCTAAAAGCTTTGACAGCAACAGTAAACGCCTGACGGCACTTCTGTAGGTCTGTCTTTCTTGTAAGCCTTTATTCGTAGGCATAACTGTGAACTTGAAAGAAATTTCAAGTAATAGCAAAGCAATAAGGGTTACATATGTCCTGGGGGGAAAGTATAGCAGTCGAACAATTCCAGACTTGGCATCAGTGTCCCTGTTCAGGTCTGAGGGCTGTGTGACCCCAGCAAGCTCAGTGTCCCTTCTGTCAAGTCATGGTGTGAGTCCAGGTGACTTTTGTAGTCTTTTCTGCTCTACCAGTCTAGGTCCTTAGCCACTTCTTTTGAGTTTCATGGACTTTCTTTTTGTTCTGCTATCTAGCAAGAAAAAAAATAAAGAAAAGGGAGAGGAGAGCATAGAAAGAAGCCGACCAACCAGACCGTTACTTTAGAACTATTTTGATATAAAATCATTCATTTCTTTCTTTATGCCGGGTACAAGATACATTCCACTTGTTTTTACAGACATACATTTTCTTATTTGATTTTTTGAAAGTTTTTGAAGCATTCTATACTTTTATGACCATTAGAAAGATGCTGATGTTGCCGTTTGAACCTTTTGTCGTTGCTTAAATTCATGCATCACACAGCCCAAAGAACCTGAGGTCTTGTTCTTGGAGTAACAAAGAAAGAAGCACAGAGTCTGGCAAAAGAAGTCTCCTGTCTGAAGCTGCTCTCAACTTGAGAGCTTCGGGCTTAGCAACTTTGCTGAAACCAACAGGGGAAAAAAAATCTTAGCAGCTCTTTCTACTCTCAAATGGAATATTTGTGTACGTCTCTTCAGAGCTACAAATCTTTGAGCTCCATGCAAACACTTCAATTTATCTTTGCAATATCAGTCCTCCTGTGACACAAAAAGAAATTAGATAAGAAGCAGACTTCATGTGGGCAAGTTGGCTTGTCAGTTAACACATAGTGAGCATCTGATGTTTTTCCTCTCTCAGTTAAAAAATAAAATAAAATAAAAATGCTTTGTGAGCAGATTTTTTTGTTTTGTTTTGTTTTGTTTTTTAAACCAACAAAACTTTTGCCTGGGCTTGTCAGAACCTCCTCTCCCCTTCAGTCCCACCACTGCCTCATTCCCCTTTGGAGCACCTATCTCCTCCCATCTTAACGCTTCCCTGATGGTCTCTCTCTTGGCCAGCCCTACAAAGATGGCTTTACTGGTGAACTCCACCTGCATGAGGGCCATTTCAGGCTCCCAGTTAATCCTTACTGGTTCGGCAAGCATCCTGACAGGCTTGGTTGAAGTATCAGTGGGACTTGGAATGAAGCTGTGTTTCAACTGAATCTGGGCTTGACAGTGCCAGCAGTGAGCCCTGAGTTTCCACAGAGCCCTGGAGATGCACCATGCTGGGACCCTGCCACATGTTAGTCCAGGTGACAGACCACAGTATCTGCCTCTATCCCTGCTCCATAACCTGTCTAGTGACTTGCCTCCTAGACCCATCCCTTTCTAGAACTGGGGGTTGCATTTAACCCGGCCCCTCTATCTTTGTTGTTAGATTTTATCCAGCGCTTGCCTGCTCTCGAATCCAGGGATGGAGTGAGGGAATCTGTTCCCCACATTCCAGGTCGTTATCTGGAGGTCCTGGTGCTAATAGACAGACTTCATAAAGTTGTTTCATCTTTCCCCCTTTTATAGCCCGAAACCTTTCCATATGTTGCCTTACCCACCACAGTATTGCCACTTCAGACAAAGACTGGTTTTCCCTTTGAACAAAATGTCTCCACTTCCTGTCACAGCCAGGGTCTGCAGCTCCATCAGGTTTTCTCACCCTGCAGCAGTAACCCACATGCTTTCAGGCTGAGTCTATTCTCCCTGAGAAAATACGTTCTTCCCTCCATTCTGCTGAGTGTTCTGTGTGTACTTAAATCAGTAATAAATTCCTCTTGAAGTCTTATTTCAGTTTTACTTAAGTATATTAATATTATTCTTCTAGGCCACAAGTGGCTGACTGGAAGCCTGATCTAGTCTACCAAAGTACTTCTTTAGGAAATGAGTTTGTATTCCTTACATAGCTAAGGAGCCACAGGCTCCACCATTCTCTCTCGCCTTAAACTTCACTTTTCCATCGAGGGGAATTCCTACCAACTTACTTAGCGTCTCAGGGAATTTAACAATTTAACCATCAAAATTCCACAGTTAACAATACTGTATCACACATTTGAAAGTTGCTAAGAGAGTAAATTTTAAAAGTTTTCATCACAAGAAAACAATGTTTTTGTAACTATGTAAGGTGACAGATGTTAACTAGGCTTATTAGTGATCATTCTGTAATGTATACAAATATCTAATCCTTATGTTGTACACCTGAAATTAATGTATATGTCATACGTTGATTTAAAAAATATAATAATAGTAGAACAATTGGCTAATTACTCTAAATGTAAAAATTTTTGTTTCTAACAATATTAGATTAGACTGTTAATCCATTTATTTTTTTCTGTAAGTGAGGAGAAATAATGTGTCACTATTTTAATGATTGTAATAGTCTATAATTAAAAATTCAAAAGGATTTAGATTATGTAAGTTGTTCAAAGATTAGGTTTTTGGGTTAATCATTTATAACTTACAATGCTTTGTATTAAACTATTTATAATCATATGCACATGAAGAGAATTTCCATAGTTATCTTGAATTCCTCCCTCTTACTTTTCCCAATACCCAACCCGTTGTGTAATCTTACGCTATATTCAGAAGTCTCAGCTGCCAACTTCTTTCTACTCTACAATCACTCTTAACTGGGACATTCTTTATTCTTGAATAAACTGCCCTAATACCCCTTTCCTCTTCTTCAGAGAAATTGGTTTTCCTAGAGTACATCTTTCATTTTTGTCACTTCCCTTCCTCAAAAATGTTCATAATGATCCTATTACATTCCTAACCCCTTAGAAAGGTCCTCTAAGATTTAGTTACAATATAGTTTCCTAGAATACTTTCTCACTCATTTTTTAAATAGTTATTTTATTCTTCAATTAAAGTGAGCTCCCTTCTACTCCCAGTTTAGGCTCATAAATTTTTCTCTTTGCACTGCTGCTCTTGTAATTTTTTTTTTAAGTTAGAATTCTCTCCTACCCAATGATCCATATCTCTACTTACAATCCTTTACAAATGGAAGCAACAGTATTACAGCTAATATTTCAAATTATACCTTTGTGCACAAGCACAGACCTAGAACACTTTTGTTTTATTGCCAGAAAACATTAGGGGAAAGGACTAAGGTCATCAAAAACATCCTAAATGCCAGTCCACTGCACAGAACATTCTAAAGCATTACTTACTTGTTCTTGATAAAAACAAATCCCAGCAAGAATTAGAATGGCAGCTCTGATTGGGAATAATGGCATACAGGCAGTGCCCTGCAATGGCTACCAGAAAACAACAGCATAAGTTAATAGGCTGTGTTGTCTCTTAAACTGCCCATCGTCAGCAATAGGTTTTGCTCTATATAGTCTGGATTCCCAGTTGCAAGGGTCTTCACTATCAGACAGAAGTGCTGTAATGAGGACAACTGGAGAAGGGAACGGTGCAGACAACAAGCCAGAAACTGATCTGTGTTGCAACAGCCTACTAAGGGAAACACAGGAACAAATAATTGAAATTAGAAAAAACTAGATTTTCATAGGCAGGAGCGGTCTCATAAATCAGACTTGAAAATTTAATTTGAGGGCTTTCCTCCTCCTTGCCTCATATTTTTTTTCCCTCCTGGAGTTGTGCTATAGGCCTGAACAGAGGAAGTGGAATGTAATTAATCGATGTGAATCTGCTTCATTAATAGATTGCTACTCCTTATGTTTCCTCTAGTCAAGAATGTTTCTAAAAATGCTCCATGGCAAAAAACGCTACATACAGTCTGGATGTGTAGGTCCACCGCAGGAGAAGAAACACTGAAATATTTGCATGAAAAAAGGACGTTTGCTATTGACTGATAGAGAAATTTAGTTATGTAGCTTATTAAATGCTCTGCCTACAGATATGATTCTGGCTTTTTACTATTCAGTGAAACCTGCTTTCTCACAGTGATTAAATAAAATGTCACCACAGGATAGTGAGATGTGAACTTCCCTTTGCAGTTCACAAGTAGTCCTAAGACCCTCTAGAAAACACATGTGGGTATGAAATCTCTAAGCCCACAGCAGAGATGCCATTAATCTGCACTAATAAAGGGGAACAGCAGGCTAATCATAGCTCATTTATATTTGGCTTTGGAATGTGCTATGTGGTTTTTGGCAGAAGATTTACCTTACTAATTATGTCTTACTTAAATTAATAATACAGTTAATTTGCATTCCCTTAGCACCCACCAGTTGACAGTGAGAAGAAATATGCTAAGTGATGAAGGGAAATAATCTTGGAATTTCCAGCTTCTATGAATAATTTGTGCATATATGTGTTGACACTGTACATACATTTAAAATAAAAAGCCTCAACATATATGAAAATATGAATTAAAATTATATGTAAAATGCCTGTCGTTTATTGGCTAATTCACAGCATCATTATTTCTCTGTACTTTCCTCTTACTCTTTCTGAGGGTAATAAATTAGGAAGTTAAACTTGTAATCAACAAACATGAGTGTAGGGCACCTACTATATGAATAGCACTGTGTCTGCTATTATAAAAGGATTTGAAGATATATATTTCCTTCTTTAAGATCTAAAACTCTGGAGAGAAAAATATGAAGAGACCTATTCCTGATATGCTCTAGTTAATATTTGCCTTGTTTCTACAGATAATCATACTCTTATAATCCATCTCCTACAGACCTCGATTACTGATATGGAGGATATGGTAGTAATTAATGGGTTTACTTTTGAACAGAGAGCCAAGGACGTTGAGATGGTGCAACTGACTTCCTAGTAAGTGAAGTCCATGAGCATAATAGATCCTTGTATCTTTGCAGAAGCTCTTAAAGTGGATCCTTAACTCTCCTCTCCCAATTTAGAATCAAGAGTAAATAATATCCTCTAACAGTTCTGCACTGGCATAATCATATTGCTCAGTTACTCAACTTTTCATGCCTTCCCACATAAACCCAGACAGTTGGGTCACCCTGACAGATATGATGAAGATTCTAATATCCTTCAGCTGAATAAAGTGCCCGGTAATATAGTGTTGATCTACCTGCTTTTGGAAGAAATTGTTAGAAATTGGATATGGAAAGCAAACCTCACATGTTTTACAACACCAGACATACTGATTTGAGAGATTGTAATACAATGATTTTCACCTTTCTCACTTTTAGCACAAATATTGTGTAAGATCCTTGCAAGTTCAGCTAAGAAATACACCAAGTCCCTGCTATTATTTATTTCTGATTAGTTAGTCCTTTGGGCCAATACATATTTATTGATATCATTATGACATTACTGGAAAAAAAAACATTGCTGGATTTAAATCTCTTCAAAACTTCTTTCTTTTTTAGACTTGGACAAATTATTCATTTTCAGTGAGTGAAATATGTACGCTAAAACTCACATCATAGTGTAGTCATAAAAGAACCAGAAATAATATATGTTAAATGCTTTAACAAAGTGCTTTGTTATGACAGGAGTAGTCCCTTTCTCTGAGCGGAGCCATACTTTGATTCTTTTTAATTGCAGTAACAAAAATTTTAGGACATAAAAAACAGAACAGTCAAAGAATTTTGCAGGCTCTTTTCATGGGATAAAGTAGGAAATTAGAAAGAATAAATACGATATGATTTAATATTTAAAACCTGTATCTCAACAGCTTATTAATACATAAATAGTATATGCCAATATTAAGCTCAGAAGAAATATTTACTATGATATAGCTTTGAAAACCTAAATCAATAGGGATAAATTAATAAATTACTTAAGTGAGATGATAGTCTCATATTGTATTATACCTCTTGGACCAATTCAGAAATAACTACATTCCATTCTGAGCATCACATGGAAGAGTATTATCAAAAATAAACTGGAAAATATTCAGAGGTGATTGGTTCTGATAATGAAAGGGCTAAAAGTAACCATTAAAGGGACTATAAAATTTATCTTGGAGAAGGGAGAGTATATGGCATACCTAAGAGATGATTTCAAATATCTTAAGGGTTTTCATGAGGAAGAACCCTAAACAACAGAGTAATGCCTATTGGGTAGATGGATTTTTTTTTTAATTTACATAGTGGAGACGATTCATCTTATTGAATAAAATATGGATGTGGGAGCCAATAAATTTAGTAGAAATTCTCACCTCCCATTAGCAGAAATGTGACACAGGAATTAAGCCTCTTTGAGTTTATTTTTCTAAACTATAAATCACGTAATAAGGCTGGTGTAATGATTAAGTGAGGGAACATGCGTGAAAGCACTAGCATAGTGCTTTGAAATTAATAGATGCTCAATGAGAACCTCTTTCTGTTTCTAGCAGTTATATGTAAAAGATGTTCAAAGATGGAATTAAATGCTATGGCAAACAGTGCTTTTTCCAATTCCAGGAATTACTTTTACTTAAACCAAGGCTTAAAACCACTTGGAAGAATATTAGAAAGGAGAATCAAGCTTCAGTACCAAAATTAGATTACTTTCTGAACTCCTTCCATCTCTAAACTTTAAGATCCTCTGATTATAGACAGTAATAAAAAAAAATTTTCCTTTGAAAAAGGTCAATGAGTGGCAATAGATGTATTTATAAGTGTAAGCACAAATTGACCAATATTGGAAAGTTATTCTCTGTTAACTCAAGGTATATAGTGGCCCATTTTACACTGATCAAGAGAAAAACTAAACAAAATTGGCAAATCCTAATGCAGACCATGCTTTATTAAACAAGAGCATCTTTCTTTGCCACATGTACTGATCAGATCAACATTTTCAGAGGACACTCAGACAATGGTCTAAAACAATAACCTAGTTGTTCCATTCCTTGATATTTATTTTAAGAAAATATTTCTTCTAAGAAACGATTCTTTGAAAAAGATCAACTAGTAGAATAAACCTAAGAAAGGAATGAAATATACCAAAAAATAGAAAGGAGTTTTAGTACATTAACAAGTGAAATGTTGAATTGATCAGTAGCTTTGACTAATGCCATGAACTCATCCACCGTATTCTACGGCAAAAAGGGAGAAAATGGTTTGCTAAACCAGTAGCACAACCTGCTAGGAACATATGTAAACTAAGTGATGGATAATATTTTTTTAATAAAATTTAAAAGGTAAATTTTGTTGTGAGGATTTAAACACAAGTATTAAACTTTTAATTAAAATGTGATATATTAGATATTATAGATTTCTTCAGGGTATGAAAGAAGCATGTGCACTTTTTAGTTAAAACTTTACTGTATGCATGGGAGGAAATTTGCATATCAAAGAGTAGTAAGGTCTTTACATCACATCCTGCACTAAATAAAGGGTCTATTGTTTGTGAAATTAGGTTACATGAGAAAATAGATGACAATATTACATATACATTGTGACACAGCCATGAGCTGTCCATAAAATCCAGTCTTTCCTTCCTCACTAATAATAGATTTATAGTTTGACACATGGTTGCCACCATCACCACATTTGCCAGTCTCCCTTGTAGTTAGAAGTCATGTGACAAATTTCAAAAGAGGGTAAGCAGATGTTTACATGACACTGACAGCCTTGAGACCAGCTCTGCCTTCTCCACGTTTCCTCCACCACTTAGTACAGGCTGCAATGATGAGAATCGAATGGATCTTAGATACCTCGTGGTGAAGACCAGAGAGTCACCATCAGCTTGAGCCCCTGAGTGATTCAGTGGAGCAGAGGTACCACTAACCTGGAATACATATTTGTGACTATTATGTGAAAAAAGTAAGCTTTTATCTATCTTGTTTGAGCCATAGAATTTTGAGATTTTGTTTGTTTGTTTGTTAGAGTAGCTTAGCATTTGACCCTAACAAATACTCTGATTCAAACTATGCAGAAAAATGTATGTTTATATAATGATAAAATAACTATAAGCCCTAAGGAAGTATAACTAGCAATTGTTTGAGATAATGTTTTATAAAATTGTTTAAATATTTAAAATTTCTTTTGGAAAATCAACTATTGTGTATCAGCTATTGCCAATTAAACACACAATAACATTTCAATAGATTCTGAAATCCAAGGACGGTGTTATATTTAAAACAGAAGCAAATCACTAGGGGATTCACATTTGATTCGTAATTGCACATTTACTAGGAGAAAATTTGGCATTTCGATTCACCCTCTAAATTCACTACAATTCAGCAGCAATCTGAATCCCTAAGTTCAATTAAAAAGGTCATTACCCTCTGGAACTGAAGGTGCTCTTTTAATTACAATATTGTTAATGAGTTGAGAGAGAAGACAGCTTGGCTTAGTTCAATTATTTAAGTCAAAGCAAGCTACAGTGAATATGGGTGACTTTCCCCATGGATTACTTTTTTCCTTATCTCTTTCTTTCTTTTCTTTCTTTTTCTTCCCCTTCCTCCCTCCCTTTTGTCCATCCCTCCTTTTTTCCTTCCATCCTTCCTTTAAATGGAGGCATTTGAACATAACCATGGCACCTAAGTCTCCACTGTCCATTTTATCTGTAAATTACTGGTAAAGCTGTTAATAGCTAAGTACCTACAGTATTTTGTTCTACAAAACTCTTCAAATTTGTATGAATATTAGCAAGATGGTTTGATGATAAATGTTTAACTTAGGTTTCTCAGATAGAGTAAAACATAAGCCAAGTTTTCCCTAGCTAAAAACAATAATTATCGCATCACATTATCATAGCATATTGCACACACTTTGTCATGTAAAAGACAAAAAAAAAAGTGAACACATTTGGCATTTGACCACCAACAGTTGTTTATCAAGTTAATCTAAGTCAGGAAAGAGGAATTTCTTGATGGTATTCCAAACTAAAGAATACTAAAGACTATTTTCTCATAGAGAGCTCCAAGCTTTCCTATTTGCTAGAATCTAGATGAGCTTAAAAGTTTTCAAGTATATTAGAGACAGACTTCCCTTCAAAGCGATTTGTAAAGTTCAGAAAATTAACTCATGCTCATGCTACTCATAACAAAAACTGTGCTCCCAGATTAAATTTAAATAAAGTTCATAACAGCTGCTTGTAACATCTGGAATTTAACTTCAGGGGAAATAGTTGATTTTAATTTGCTCAGGTTATTCTCTTCCTATGTTATGACAATAGGGAGCTCGGAGAAGTTGTCCATACAAAACCTTCCACAGATTTGAGTCAGCTAGACAGGGAACTTATTCACTAAACAAAAGTTCCTGGCAGCCCACTGCGAGCCTGATGACAACTGCACAGAGAAAAAGCTAGACCCTTCTCTTTCTATTAATTGTCATTAAGATCTTATCTTACTAAAGAAGAAACAATTTCCCCCTAATTTACCACTGCATTTACAGTCTTGCTTCAGAGCATCTTTCTTTG
>NW_017731365.1:22997-85839 GCF_001890085.2 Hipposideros armiger
AAAATTTCTTTTCATATTTTATCTCTTTTCTTTCTCTCTTGTACATAGTTTCTTTAAAAAGTTGCAATTGTACCGTTTTCTCATTGTTTTCCTCATTGGGGGTTAAAATTGAGATAATCATCTTTGGTAATATTTTCTGAGGAATAAAAGTATTGAGTCAAATAATATATAAATTTTAAGTTACTTCGTTCATATTGTCAAAGTGCATTTCCCAAGTGTTAAAATATTTCACTCCATCTAATAAGTCAGGAGAATGCCACTTAACTGCACTCAGATATGTACATAATATAGAATTTACTCAGGTGTATGTATAATTTTCTAATGACAGGAAAATAAATGCATTCAATGGTTGTTTTAAGATTTCTCTGTACTTGTAACTATAGTATAATGCTTTGTGAAACGCTTTTTCACATCCATTTTCCATTATGGTGTTGCTGATTTTTCTGGTCTATTTTTTGTTTCTTTTCAATGGCTTACTGTATATGAAATAAACTATAAAAAAGCAATTAGTTTATTTTTTTACATTCACCTGAAACTAATATAACATTGGATATCAACAGTAACTGAAAAATAAATTTTTAAAAATTATAACAAAAACAACATAAAAGTATAAACATATTTTGTAATATTATTGCGAATACTTTTCAGATATGATTGCATTTTAATTTTATTTATGACATGTTTGATGTACAGAAATATACAATTTTTTATATAGCTAGTTGTGATTTATTTCCCATATTGAGATGTTTTCTTCCTGCTGTTTTCAAATTTTGATAAACTTCTGTATTCATCACATAGTCCCACACATTTTCTGTCATTCTAAGAAAAATTATTGAGTTTAAATAAATATTTTCACATTATTGAATTTTGTTACTAATTCGGAGACATTTTGGTTAATTCTTTTGTATATATCTCTGTATTTATCTACCTGTTCATCTATCGTCTGCAATTCACATTGTAATTTGTTTTTTCTCCAATAATTCTCTTTATATCTAGTCTTCTCACAGAAGCCTAAACTTTCAGAACTATATAAAATAATAAGAAGAAAAAAGAATAAGAATAATAAGAATTTCAACCTAGTTTCTAATGTAAGACTGATATTTTTTAGCATGTCAAGAAAATAGCTTTTTTTTCTGTAATTCTATACTTCCCTAAAGTATTTTTTTGTTGGCGCTGGTGAATTTCTTTTTGTTTTACATTTAAAGTCAGAAATAGATGTCCCATTTCATTAACATTTTTGGCATCTACCAAAATAGTACTTTACTTTTATCTCACTGATATAATAAATTAATATTTCCTTGATTATATAACGTTAAACTTCAGTCTGACTAGAAAATGGCAAAAGTTACAGGAATGGTTTTTGATTTACTTTCTATTGGGTCATCTGGAAAGTCATGACGTATTTTTCTATGTTTTTCAATGCAAAAATGCATCATGACTTTCCCAACGACCCAATAGTATTTTATATAGGATTTTGATATCTATAGTTATAAGAAATATCTTCTATAATTATCACTTTTGTGTTATGTTTGCTAGACTTGCTATCAGAATTATATCTGGATGCTTCAATGAATCAGTAGCTTTTATAGCTTTTTGTATATTCTGTTACAAATTCTATAGCATGGAAATAATCAGTTCTTTCAAAAGTCTAAAAACCTTAGAGCCAACATTTATTTTTTTCATGTAATTATTTGATGGCATTTTAATATTATTCATGACTAATGACACATTTAGAATGTATTAAGTCTTGGTTCAATTTTGGCAATATGTATTTTCTCAGACAATTGCTTCTAAGACCTTCAAATGTACTAAGATTTAATTGTAGACAGTATTTTCTTACAAAAAAAGTTACTCTGTTAATATATTCCCTTTCAATTTATAAAATTTTAAATTTTACATGTTTAGCTCTTATTTGATTTATATATTCTTCTGACATATCATTTCTAATAAGTAAATTCTTTGTTTTATTTCCATCATTTTCTTTTCATACATGTATTTTTAAATTAGACAGGAAATTAAAGAAGAAATTATTTTTGTGCCAATTTTAAATGCAGTGTTATTTAAGGTATTGCATTTTCCACTTCACACTACAGTGCTTATTAAGTGCACTGTTATTTCCTTTCCCTGTGCACATATTCCATATTCAAGTATCAAGAATGCCCAGTTATTTACTATATAGCAGCTCAATTTTAAAACTGCCATAGAATTTGCTAGAAATTTGGGTCCTTCCATATTTTGTGTGGAACAGTGCTAAATCTATGCTCAAGGTTGGCTTAATCAACCTCTTCAGTGGTGTGCCCAGAGGAGACACCACCAGAATGAGGAGTTCCACCCCCAGGGAAACCCCCAGGCAATCCCTCTGGCCTGCCTCCTGCACTCTGGTACAGCTTGGTAAGGATGGGGCCGCAGACACTTTCCAGCTCTTTCTGCTGATGTTCACATTCTCCCTTCTCTGCAGCCTGGTTCTTATCAAGCCAATTGATGATTTCATTGCACTTGTCAAGAATCTTTCGTTTGTGTTCATCATAGATCTTGCCTTGAAGTTTTTTGTCTTCAACAGTTGCTTTCATGTTGAATGCATAGGATTTGGGTAAATTCTTGGAAGACACCTTGTCCTGCTGCTTCACATCCTCAGCTTTGTACTTCTCAGCTTCCTGGACCATGCGCTCCACGTCTTCCTTGTTCAGACCACCCTTGTCATTAGTGATGGTAATCTTGTCTCTTTTCCTGTACTCTTATCCACAGCAGAGACACTGAGGATGCCATTTGGCATCGATATCAAAAGTGACTTCAGTCTGAGGAACACCACGAGGTGCAGGAGGTATGCCTGTGACTTCAAACTTGCCAAGCAGGTTGTGATCCTTGGTCATGGCCGGCTCACCTTCATAAACCTGAATGAGCGCACCAGGCTCATGGTCAGAGTAGGTAGTAAAGGTCTGTGCCTGCTGGGTAGAGATGGTAGTATTGTGCTTGATGAGGACAGTCATGACTCTGCCAACAGTTTCAATGCCAAGGGAAAGAGGACTGACATCCAACAGCTGCAAATATTGAACATTTTCAGATTCGTAAATAGACAGGCCTGCTGCCTTGGCAGTTGCACCATAAGTAACAATATCACCAGGATTGATGCTTATATTCAACTCTTTTCCTTTGAAAAAGCCCTGCAGGAGTTTCTGAATCTTGAGGATATGGGTAGAACCACCCACCAGGACAATATCATGGATCTGGGTCTTGTCAAGCTTGGCATCCTGAAGGGCTTTCTCTACAGGGTGCAGGGTGCCATGGAAAAGGTCAGCACTCAATTCTTCAAATCAGGCATGGGTGATAGAGGTATAGAAGTTGATTCCTTCATACAGCGAATAATCTCAGTACTGGCCTTGGTGCTGAAAAAAGAGATGCTTAGCACATTCACAAGCAGTGCAGAGGCAATGGATAGCCCTCTTGTTCTCACTGTGTCCTTCTTATGCCTACACTTGAACTCTGCAATAAAATGGTTGACCATTCAGTTATCAAAGTTTTCTCTACTTAAGTGAGGGTCCCCATCTATGAATTTGACCTCAAAGATTCTTTCTTTAGTTGTGAAAATTGACACAACAAAAGTGCCACTTCCCAAGTCAAAGATCAGCACGTTTCTTTCAGCTCCAACCGTTTTGTCTAATCCGTAAGCAACAGCAGCAGCAGTCAGCTCAGTGATGAGTCTGAGTACATTGAGTCTAGCAATAGTTCCAGCACCTTTGGTAGCCTGACGCTGAGAGTCATTGAAGTAAGCAGGTACTGTGATGACAGCATCGGTAACAGTCTTCCCAGGTAGGCTTCTGTGATTTCCTTTATCTTTGTCAAAACCATAAATGACACTTCTTCTGGATAAAACTTTTTGTCTTTCCCTTGTATTCTACTTGGACTTTGGGCCTGCCAGCATCATTCACCACCACAAAAGGCCAATGCTTCATATCACATTGGATAACAGCATCATCATCTCTATGTCCAGTCATGTATTTGGCATCCAAAGACACATTAATGGGATTCATTGTAACTTGATTCTTTGTGGCATCATCCATCAATTGTCCGGTATCAGTAAAGATGACATAACTTGGGATGGTTTGGTTTCCCTGATCATTGGCAATTATTTCTACTTTTCCATGCTGGAAGACACCCACACAAGAGTAGGTGGTGCCGAGATCAATGCCAACTGCAGGTCTCTTAGATATAGCTACTTCAGTGTATGCATGGCTTGCAAAGTCAAGAGATCTGGACAGCTGCCCCCACGCTCAATGACAGAAATTGTTATTTCTTCACAATTCTTCCTTTGTTCCTATTCTTGCCATGGTTCACCGTGGAAAAGTAAACTCCCTGCTCCATAAACACCTAGGTTTGGCCATGAGACTTGCTTTAATCAATAGGATGTGGGTAGAAGAGAAAATGTGCCAGGTCCAAGCAGGGGTTTTAAGCAGCATTCCAGGTGTTTCCTTCTGTATGTCTTGTGCTGTTCTTTGCCTTAGGAACATATATCCCACTTAGTGGTGGTCTTCCAGTCAGCATCACAGAAATAAAAGATGCATGAACCCAGCGTGCAGACTGGAACAGAGCTACAGCTTTTATTTGTTTTTGTTTTCTTTAGTGATACAAAAACAAAACTTTTAAATCTTTCTAAACTTTCAAACACATCCTTGAAAACCATTTTCTATAATTACCAAATTTAAGAAAAATACACAAATAAGTACCTGCCAACACATCCCCCATTTTAATCAGTGTAAAATGGAAACCATGGAATGCTTTTTCATATCTACATAACCTTAATTCCCAATATCCAACAATGTATTTTGGAATTATAGATGCTTATTGTGATTATTTTATGACCAAAATAACCATATACTTACTCTCTTGGGTTATTTTTTTTATCATTTGCAATATATCCAGTGGTTAGTTTTGCAAAGAATTCTTGTGAATTAGTTATTTATGTTGAACTGGAATCATGCCCAAACTAGTGTTTCTATGTTATTGAATTCTCCATTTCTTAGTTGTCAAGTGTTCTTTATTTTTTATTTGGCTGGAGAATATTTTCAAGCAGAGTTATTAAAAATGATTCATCAGTGCTATATTTTTGAAATCCTTGCATTTTAAAGACTTCCTCCACATACAAATGACAACATGGCTACATGTATAATTATTGAAATGCAATTTTTGTTTCCTGTAAGATCCCATATAAGCACCTCCATTTTCTTCTGACATTTATTATAGCACAAACAGAATTTGATACTAACTTAAAGCCTGTGCCTTTTAAGTGACATCCTTCATTCCCCCACACTGAGAGATGTGTGTTTATTATTGGAATTTTAAAATGTAGCAGTGTATTTCCAGACATGGTCTTTTCTTCATTAACTTTTCATGAAACACAGTGATCCCTCTAAGCTTACAAATTCAAAATTTATTAGTTCAGAAAGTAACTCTTTTATTATAACTTTGATTGTTTTTTGATCAATTTGTTTTGTTTGATTCCCAACAGTTGTCAGCTATCTATAAATTATATCTTTGTTTTCTTTCCTGCATATCTATTATAACTTTGATTAACCTGTATTCTTAGTGTGCTTTTCTAAGTTGTTCTCTAAGTCACTGATTGGCTGTCATGCTTTTCTGGTTCTGTTTTTACTACCTCACATCAATACTTTTATCATTTTTATATGTTTTCATTTTTCTAATTTTTCTTCTTATCCCAGGTTTCTTATGGTCACAGACTGTATCTCTGCAAATGACCATTTTATATCATCTTTCATCTCTTCAGTAATTTTGTGTTTTCTTGTTCTTTATTGAAAAAGTAAAAGAAGGGCCGGCCAAGTGGCTCAATTGGGTAAAAGTTAGCTTAAGAGCATGGGCTCTGAGCAGCAGGGTGGCCAGTTTGATTCCCACATGGGCCAGTGATGCTGCACCTGAGCTGAGCAGCTGCTGAGCTGCCAACAGGTGGCAGGATGGCTCTGCTGGTGAGGGCACATGGAAAACAAACAAACAAACAAACAAACATAAAAGTAAAACTTATACTTTCTAGAAAAATATCCGTTTTTAAAATAATTATTCAACTTTGCAATCTTAAAACACCAAATCCTTCTTTATGTTATTAACTGCTTCCATAGACCTTATTTTGGTTTTCATCAATTTGAATGAGGGGGAGTCTCTACCCAAGTCCAACATGCTTCATACGAATGGGTGCATATGCTCCCTCCATTTTCCATCATTATTTACCTAGGTACAACCAGATATTCCCTTTCTGATCCCGTCAATGAGACCCAGCTTAACTGAGGTTGTGTCTTCTCCTGCTACCTTCATCTTTTAAGTTAAATAGTAATTTATTTCTGAATAATTTTAAGCAGCCTGATTTTATTTTTCCTCACAGCAATGGTATTTCACTATTCTACATACAATTTACTTTATATAATGTGTTTTGTGTTTTCCCCAATCCTTTTCTTTATAAACTTATTTTATTTTTAATAAAAAATATGTACATTTAAGGTGTACAATATGATTTGGTACACATATGCATAGTGAAAATATTACTATATTCAAGCAAATTAACACATCCATCTCTTCACATGGCTATCTACTTTTGTGTTTGTGGTGAGACTAACTGAAATTTATACTCTTTAGTACATTTTCAGTATTCATTAGAATATTAATTAAAGCCATCATGCCATACATTATACTTCTAAACTTGTTCATCCTATATAACAACTTGTACCCTTTGACCATCACCTCCCCATTTTCCCCACCTTCCTGCTCCTAGAAACCACCTTTCTACTCTCTGCTTCTACGTATTTGACTTTTTACATTCCACATGTAAGTGAGATCATGAAAGTTTTCTTTCTGTCTGTGTCTGGCTTATTTCACTTGGCATAATGTCCTCCATGTACATCATATTATCAGAAATTATCAGGATATCCTTTTTTTTTTTAGATCAAGTAATAGTCTGTTGTGTGTGCATGTGTGTGCATACGCACGTGTCTTGTTTTTTATTATTTACTCATCTGTTGATAGATACTTAGGTTGCTCCCATGTCTTGACTATTGAGAATAATCCTGAAATGAACATGTGAGCACAGATATTTCTTTGTGGTACTGATTTCATGTCCTTTGGGTATATACTCAGAAGTGGGATTGCTAGATCATGTGGTAGTTCTTTGTTTTTTGAGGAGCCTCAACTGTTTTCCATAATGACTGTGCCAGTTTATACGCCTGCCAAGAGTGTTCAGGGCTCCTTTTTCTCCACATTCTCACCAACACTTGTTGTCTTTTATCTTTTTTATTGTAGCCATCGTAAGAGGTATGGGGTAATATCTCATTGTGATTTTGATTTGCATTTTCCTGATGATTAGTGATTTTAGTACTTTTTTATACATGTGTTGGCCACTTGTATGTCTTCTTTGGAAAAATGTCTTTCACATCCTTTGCTCATTTTTAAATTAGATTTTGATTTTTGCTATTGATATGTATGAGTTCTTTATGTATTTTAGATTTTAGCCCACTATTGGATACACGGTTTGAAAATATTTTCTTCCAATCCCTAGGTTGTCTTCATTTTGTCGATTATTTCTTTACTGGGAAGAAGCTTTTATTTACTTTGATGTAGTCACAATTGTTCATTTTTGTTTTTGTTGCCTGAGATTTTGTTATCATATTAAAAAAAAACCAACACAACAAAACAACATAAAAAAAAAAACATTGCCAAGGCCAGTATCAAGGAGCCTCTCTCTCTATGCTTTCTCCTAGAAGTTTTATGGTTGTAGTATTTATCAGGCATATACAGAACTCTTCACTGCAGAAGAATGAACATTCTTCTCAAGCACATATGGAACATTCTCCAGAATGGATCACATTAGGTCACAAAACAAGTTTTAACAAATTTAAGAAGAGTGAAAGCATACCAACTATCTTCTTCATCTACAATGGATTGAAACTAGAAATCAATAACAGGAAAAACAATGAAAAATTTCATAAATACACGGAAACTAAATAATACATTCTTGAACAATCACTGAGCCAAAGAGGAAATTAAAAGAGAATTTTAAAAATATCTTAACACAAATGCAAATTAAAACACAATGTATCAAAACTTAGGTATAAAAGAAAATTTCTTCACCACAATAAAGGCATTTATGAAGAGCCCACAGCTAACATCAGAATCAGTGGGAAAAACTGTAAGCTTTTCTCCTAAGATCTGGTACATGGCAAGGAGGCCATTATGACCACTCTTATTCAGTATAGTGCTGGAAGTACTGTCAAGAACAACCAGACCCTCCCCCACTCCCCAAAAAAGAAACAAAAAGTTATGAAGTCAGAAAGAAAAAGTTAAACTGTCTCTGTCTGAAGGCATGAGCATATACATAAAACAAAAAAAACCCTACAGACTGGACAATAAAACTGTTAGAACTAAAAAAATGAATTCAGTAAAGTTGCAGGATATAAAATCAACATACAAAAATCAGTTGTGTTTCTTTATACCAACAATGATCTATTCAAAAAGGAAATCAAGAAAACAATTCTCTTTAGGATAGTATCAAAAGGCATATAATACTTAGGAATAAATTCAACCAAGGAGATGAAAGATCTTTACACTGAAAATTATAAAACACTAATGAAAAAAATTGAAGAAGACACAAATAAATGGAAAGATATCCCATGTTCATGGATTGGAAGAATCAATGTTTTTAAACTGTCCACACTACCCAAAGTGATTTACAGATTCAACGTTAACCCTATAAAAATTCCAACAGCATTTTTCTCAAAACTATAAAATGCAATTATAAAATTAGTATGGAACCACAACTACTCAGAATAGCCAAAGTAATCTTGAGAAAGAAGAATGGAGTTAGAGGTATCACACTTCCTTATTTTAAATTATAGTATAAAGCTATAATAATCAAAACAGTGCCGTACTTGCATAAAAGCAGACACATGGGCTAATGGAATAGAATAGAGAGCCCAGAAATAAACCTAAGCATACACAGTCAATGAATGTTCAACAAAGGCACCAAGAATACACAATGGAGAAAGAGTATTCCCTTCAATGACTTGTGATGGCAAAACTAACTACCCACATGCAAATTAATGAAATTGGACCCTATCTTACACCATACACAAAACTCAACTCAAAATGGATTAAAGACTTAAGCATAAGTCTCAATCCATTTCACCTCTGATAGTATTATGTCCTGGAATTTACAGTCTCCAGAATGGATACAGAAGGAGAAATACTGATTGTATTTGGGGGATGTGAAGGAAGGTAGGAAACTATTTCAGTCATCTCCATCATTATTAGGCCTGGGTGACCAGATTCTCTGGATATACACACAGATTACAAACCTCTGAACAAAGGATCCAGAGTGAGGACGAGTTAAAGACATCTACCTGCTTCCTACTGGACCATATCGCTTCAGATGTCTAATCCATTAATCACTCAATCCACTAATTTCTCAATCCATTTCATCTCCACCCTATTGAGAGTAGTGGTTCTCCAAGTTCAGTATGCATCAGAAACACCTGGGGGGCTAGTAAAATATTAAAAACAAACAAACAACAACAACAAAACAACAACAGATTGCTGTCACACTCCCAAAGCATCTGATTTAATAGGATTGAGGTAGGATCTGATAATTTTCATTTCAAACAAGTCCCAGGTGATGTTGATGCTGCTACTCTGAGGTCCATGCTTGAGAATCACTAGTTTAGAGCAATTCATCCAATGAAATAGCCAGTCAGAGATGGACAAAAATTTTTTTCAACTTTTCATTAGCCTGTGTATTTTCATAGGTATTTCCATGGGCCGGTAAGGAAAAGTGAATTGAATATTCAGAGCTAGTGATTTAGTTAGAATAATTACTATATATTTTATTTATTTTATTTAATTTTTTATGATTAAGTTATTATTAAATTTATTTTTTAAATTATCATATGTAGTTAAAGTTATAAAGGGGTCAGTTGGAAACTGAATGCTGTGTTTTATTCTTCACTAGATCCATCAAAGCTACTTTGTTAGGACTATTTAATTTGCAAATCTACTTTTGGGCCAGAATTCTCTGCAGAAAACTTTTTTAATGGGGGACAAAATAAAAATATTTCTAATGCAATTCTAATAGAATTAAGCCCAGAAAAAAAAGTGTGTGTGTGTGTGTGTGTGTGTGTGTGTGTGTGTGTGTGTGTGTGTGTGTGTTGAGAGGCTAGGCAGAATGAGACTTTACTCAATCACTAAGAAGAGTACCATATATTTTAAACTAAAATAAACTAAAATATTAGACTTGAGGCTATTGTGAGAATAGTGTCTGAGTGACAATGAAAAATCTAACACAGAAATGCCACATTGACTGCCACATTGACACAGCATGTGTGATGTTCAGTGGTATATGCTAGCTTTGGTATATTTGATGCTTCAATTCCAAAGAGAACAAGTTCCAGATTACCTTCATGTGATTGCTCTGTAATATTAAATTTTGTCAAATTATTTTATTGTATACATTGAAGTATTCCAGTCTTTCCAATTCTCTTAGGAATTAACAAATTTGTATTTGCAGGACATGGAAATTCCCTTTAAATGAAATGGAAGTGAGCTCTGTTCATTTCTCTTTTTCCTTCTATAGTTATCCTTTCCCTGTGTAAAAACGACATTCCCTTGTTGGATGTGTTGTTCTCATAAACATAAACAGAAGCTACTTTTGCAATTGAATTCTCTCTCTCTCTCTCTCTCTCTCTCTTCCTCACCCTCTTTCTCTCATTTTTAAAAAATTATTACAAGGATGAGCTAGAATATAAGCATCATTAAATTCTACTTGACCCTGTTTAGCCCTTTATTCATAGAACATTTCCTAGAACAAAGAACTTTGGAGACTATAGAGATGAAAAATAGCCTAGCCCTGAACTTTGAGAAGCAAAACTCTCCCCTTAGATTGTACCGTTGTTCTCAAAGCATGATCCGTGAGTATTACAAGCATCAGCCATGGACTTGTTAGAAATGTCAATTCACGGTTCCAACCCTACCCAGTGAACCAAGTCATCTGAGAAAACTGTTTTAAAAAGCCCTCTAGGTGATTCTTATGAACATTAACATTTGGAGACCACTGCTATAATACAAAGTAAACTCTAGTGAAAATTTTTAAAAGGCTGTCTTAGCAGAGTTAGGAAGTGAAAGCAATGCTGTCTAATGCAGATAACAGAAGGCTTCTGGCACTTGAACTGGAATGTAAGGAGGGTTTTATACATGTCCTGATGGGGAATAACCATGTAGAAGGCAAGGAACTGCACAAACAAATTCCCAAGGCCAGGAAAACACAAATCTATCATTGTGTAATGGGCAGGTAAGTCAAAATATAAAGCCTGAAGACATTATCAGAGTTCTTTGTGAGCACCACGGGAGAAAAAGGTCTGATACCTGGAAGAGCGAGGGAGGCCTCCTGGACTGGCTTATATAGTGCCGGATCAAGAAGGGTAATGTCCATTTAGAATGGTCATGCAAACTGATGACTGCGAATACACAGATTCAGATTTTCATAGCTCAAAGAGACCCTCAGGATATCTAATACAACTCACTACATAGTGCATGAATTCCTCCTCTACAACATGTTAGATAAGTGTTTGTGTGGCCTCTGTTAGGTTATATTTCATGCTTACCAAGATTCCTTTATACACAAAGAAGATACCTAATTAGCAAGATGAAGGGGTCATTTTCTACTGCTCTCAATTATTTTTTTCTTTGTCATTTTCACGAGCTCATGAGTCAGTATCTCCAAATACAAAATATTTTAATATACACGTATGCTATTCTTGCCTGTTGTTTTACACTGCTAATTAGTAGGCAAGGCTTGCATTTTATACCATTTCTTTTGTCTCTAGTTTTCTACTCATTTACTCATGAATTTAGAATAACAACGTGAAAGATCAAAACAACTCATATCAACTGATATAGAATGAAGGGTTATAAAATTAAATTATGGGACATAAGGTCCAGAATGGTCCAGCACACAGGCCAAAGTTGCATTTACCTGTACAGTATGATCAGAAGAGCACCAAAAGGCCTGGCTGACCAAAACACTTTCCCACTGGCTGGTTATATTGGTAAAAAAATAAATTAATTAATTAAATTAATATATGTGTCCTTACAGGTATAAAGATAGGTCATGAGATTTCTTCAGACATATAAAATGTGAATACTCATCATTGCATCTATTTAAATAAGAGCAATTGCTAATGTCTAAACAGGATAGATTTGTACAAATAAAGCTAATAAAGTCTTCAGGATATGACTTTTTACTTGTGGGCAAAATATTTCTTATATATAAATTAACTACCATTAAGAGATTTTGTATATAGTTTCTGAAAATATAAGACACCTTGTGGTTAATCTGAGGTAGATACTCTAGAGTCACTTTGAAGAGACACTAAATTGTATTCTCAGAAAGATATGGCTTTCATATTTCTGCTGTAAGGGAAACTGTAATACACTCAATCAGATTTTAAAATGTCTGGCATGAAGTGCTTCTAGTTACTGATAAAAGAGAAAATAGTACAGGACAAATGCATTTGAAGAGAGTGAAAACGAGAGCTCGAGAGAGAAGGAAGAGGAGGCAGGAGGAATAGCAGGAGGAGGGATGGGGAAGAGAGTAAATTGTAGGTGGCAGGTCTGCAATCTCTAGAAAAGTGACTGTTGCCATGGAGCAAAATCATTCTCTAAGGTCCATCTCTTCCAAAAGGATCTGATTACATACTGGGGAAAAAATCACTTACTAGGTTTTTACAGGTAACCTGGATGCATCAAGGACTGATTAGGTAATTTTGCTATGAGAGGTTTGTTTGTTTGTTTATCTCTTCTTATACAGGTTCCATTTCTTTGAAATGGTCAAAAATACCATTTCTTTCAATAATTAAGAAGTCATTTATTATGAAGGACATAGAATCATGTCATTTGCATATGCTATAGTTCATTGGATCACAGAATTAAGCAACAGAATTTTAGTGCTAGAAGCACCTTATAGACAGATAATCTATTCCCACATATTTATCTAATGGAATAATTAAATGTTGTCAAGCTCGATCAGCTAATTAGTGAGGACAAAATTTTTATCTTTGACTCAGTGCTGCCCTTTTTGTACTTATTGTTCTGTTTTACCTCTTTCTAGTTATAATCTAATGGTCACTGGCTACTCAGAAGTTCGTAGAGAAAAGTTATTTGCTTTGCATTTACATTTTTAAAATTTGGCTTTATGTTAGCATATAATTGGCTAGTTTGGTTAGTTGAAAATCTCAAATACTATTTCATAAAATAGATTATTACCTTAACACATGACCTCAAAATAAAACGCTTACCAAATGACATAGAGAAAAATAATCAGTGTAATTAAGCCTCTTTTGTGTTTCAATAAATGAAACTTTTCATTTGAGTTTATTCTTGAATCTGAGGTGTAATTACTATGTCATTAGGCATTCTAAGGGTTTCTTTATCTTGAGAAATGCATTGCAATAAAGTATTTCAGGAGTCATCACCCCCAAGTGATTGTTTAATGACTTCTGAAATATCTTACTTCAATTCTAAGTGCTAAATTCTTTGAACAACTAACAAAGAAGCTCTTTAAAAGCCAAGAGTAACAATTTAAGACCCTGGCATCATTACTTTCTATGGATCGGCAAAAACTCAGTCACCTGTTCATGGTCAACTCTGCCCTCAGCACTCCATAGCATTCAGTCCCCATATTGTCACTTCCAGGTACCCAGTGATCAGTCACAACAAGTTCTGTGCTCTCTTTACAGGGCATTATGTGTTTTTGTTATCCACAATTTCCATGCCTTTTCAAGTTGGACATCTGCATAAATATCAACATAGATTCTAAATATTTTCAACTTGATGTAAAAAAGTCCAGATTTTCCTTGTATTTGGTTATTCTGAAATTGCTCAAGGCTGACCAGTAAACTTGGTAAAAACCACACCAGAGAACAAATTCATCCATTGGCATGAACTCTACCATTTAGAAACCAATTGTCAAGCTGCACAGAATATCTAAAGGACTAGACTATCAGCACGCCATCCTTTAAAAGCCAGGCCCGCTTCTACAGGATGTGCTTCATACGTGTTCACAGGTATTCATTCATTCAATTAACAATTATAGAATGACCACTATATATCTCATATAGTGGTCATATAGTGAAGTGTCTGATAATGCATAGAGCCGGGAGTTCAGGGGCTGATGACTTAGCTAAAGAGAAGACACATAGCATTACTCCAAGAAAAGACATGAGCTTATGAGCATATGAATGTTGTTTACCACATAGGGGGGGTCTGGAAATCACCTTCATACCAAGTAACGGCATGTCTTAGGCACGGTCCTTAATTTTACTATTTGATAAATAAAAAATGCTGACTGGACGTCCTCTTAGGCTCTTCTATTTGGCTATCTCCTCCTGTCCAAGTAAATGTAATAAAGTTGATTTTGTCATTTAGAGTAAATGCTAACACACATTACTTGGTTATATTAAAAAAACTAGATTCCAAGGCCAAACTGATTTTTCAAGACAAGAAAAAATATCCTATAACAGGTATAATAGAAAAAAAGACTATGGGCTTGAATTCATTCAAACCTGTGCGCACAATTCAGCTGTGCCATCTTCTAACTGGGTGACATTGGTAAGCTAATTCACCATTCTTAACCTTGAATTTCTAGAAAATGAGGCAAATAATATCTAAATGAGATAATGCATATAGCATTGTCTGGCACACATAAGCACTTACACAGGAGAGCTATTAACATAAGCATTATCTGCATATATTGTTTTTCTTTTCTAAGCCCTGGCACATTAACCATATATCTTCACAATACTCTATAACAGGGGTGTCAAACTCAATTAAAACATGGGTCATTTGGTGCAACAGGCAAGATTCACGCGGGCCACATCACATTTACAAATTTTGTTAAATTTATATTCTGAAGTGAGGATTCAGGAATATGGATAGGATAATTAAAACACTATATAATTGCTTTTATTTAAACATTTATTTTATTTAATGTATTTATAAAACTAAAATTATTCTTTTTTACCCGAGTGTTCTTTTTAACCTTTTCGCTATTGGGATCTGTTTACATTACGTGACACTGAGAGTAGCAGATATATCGCTTCCAAACGTCGCCGGAACTGAGTCAGTGTGTTTATACACGCCCACAGGCCCCCAGGAAAGGCACTGGGCCACGTGTATACTCGTCTTCAGTAGTTAAAGGGTTAACGAGGGAATTGTGTGTAGGGTATTGCCTCGATCTCCCCTAAGCGCTATTTTCTTCATAACACTTTTTTCTATTTTCATTTTATTTCAGAGCATCGTGGGCCACAAAAAATTACCTCGAGGGCCGCATGCGGCCTGTGGGCCGCCAGTTTGACACCCCTGCTCTATAAGGTCGTATTATTCCTATTCTGCATTTGAGAAAACTAAATCACAAAGAATTTTGTCACTGCCATAGGGAATATTAGGAAACAACTTCTATATCTGTGCACAAAAACAGAGGTAGGAAGAGTGTAAAATGAGCGTTCCCTTGACTCACCATGAGTGTCAAATTTTTCAGAACTATTTCCACCCCAATAAAGTTAATCTTTAAAAGTTTATTCCAACAACTTTAAATACCTTTCTCTTATACATCACTGAAAGTGGATACACTGTGGTGTGTCTCTGCATGTGTGTGTAAGGGCTGGAAAGATAGTATCACAGAGTTGATTGGTAGAAGGGATTATTAGTTGCATGTTTTGTAAATTTTTGGTCAATAACCTCAAAGAATTAGCTAAGAGGAAAAATATTTAATTCACCAAGATGATGAAGATAGAAGACACAATGAAAACAAAACAATGACTAACCCCAAAGCATAATGTCCATAATTCAGTGATGGAGCCAGGAACTGAACCTAATTAAAATGTTTTCATTTTATATTACTTGGATATTGCTTGCAAGTTTAGAAAGTGTCTATTATTTTCAGCCTTAATGTTTTTACTTTTTCCTGTGTAGTTCTTATCTTGGAAAGAGAAGGTATTCAGTCTGGTAACAACGTCAAAAAAAAAAAAAAAGCATTCCTACTTTCAGGAAAATAATAAGGAAGTGGGAAATTCTTCAGGATTAAGTGGTTAACCTTGGCCACAGGAAGTTAATCATGGTGAACAGGAAGTTGCTAAATCTGCATTGGTACTGATCACACCACAGAAGCTTTGAGACCTCTCTGGTTCTTGTACACTGCCTGCAGGTCACACTATCACAGCAGCACTAAAGTCCTTTTTGAATTCAGCAGGTGGCTTTAGAGCTATGAATCTTCTAAACACAGATTGAATTATGGAAAACTGATCTATGCACCATCACTTACCTGTCTGTCAGTCACCGCTCAGGTCTAATCTTTATTAGCTCCCTGTAGAAATGTCTGAGACTGACCACAAATTCCAGAAGTGACATTCTGGATTGTCATGGAACTGTGGTTTTCATATGCTGGAAGATTTAGAAAACAGGACTCCAAAAAAAGGAGACTCCTACACCTGTCATAAATAACTACTCTAGTGTGGGTTGTTCTGCTGCAGTTCTTAGGGAGGAAGGTATCCTAGAAACCAGCATAGAAATAGATGGGTATTGGGTGATCCCTATGCTTTTCCTCATTCATCTTCCTCTTGCTGATTAAAAAGGCTTCTAACAACCTTAAGAATAATAAAATTAGGTAGAAGAAGGGGACTTTCCCTCTCCACTGTCATGAACTTATAGGTCAAATGGGATGCTTCTACTGGCAACAGTCCAGACATCTAAACAGAAGAATTGATGGTGATGGTCCATTTCTTAAAGAAAGCTGCTGACTGTGCTTCCTGCTGTCAGTTCTTCCCACAAAGCTCATCAACTCATCTCTGGCGTCAAAGGCATCAGCACTACCTCATGCCAAATCTAAGCAAGGAAATCTAATGCAAAGGGGCTGTGGAAATTAGAAAAAGATGATAACATAAAACGTATGCATCTGGGAATTAAAAGCCTTCAAAGTTCTCAAAACAAGAATGCCAGCTCCATGTCTGAGTCTCCAAGCTCATAAAGCAATTCCATAGTCATTTTCTCAGCCTTCAAGGTTATCTTTTGAAAAAAGACTACTGCTTTAATATTTCTCCTCTGGTCCTAGCAACACTGCTAAAAACCATTGAATTTTTGAAATCAGATAAATCTGCTATTTGGAGTATAAAATGTCCCCTTGTGCCTGCTTTCCTAGGTGTATTTTATATCTGACATGCTGCTAGTTGACAGATGGACTACAGCACCTATTTCCTTAATATCCTGGAGATTCTGGCTATAGTAGTTTATATAAAAACATTGAAATAATATTAATCAGCTATTGATCAGAAATAAGGGAATATGTTCACTAATAAAAGACAATGAAAAATAAGACTTATTATCTTAATTTTTTTATACCACCATATGTTTATTTTTACCTGGAACTTTAAAAATTAATAAAATAATTAATAAAGTTTATTTTAGAACACTTTCAGGTTCACAGCAAAATTGAGTGCAAAGTACAAAAATTTCCCATATACTCCCTACCCCCACACATGTTGATAGCCTCTCCTACTATCAACATCCTGTACCGGAGTCATACATTTGTGACAAATGATGACCCTACATTGACACATCATATCACACAAATTCTAATGTGAACCAGAATTTGCATTATTGCTCACTCTTGGTGTTTTACAATCTACGGGTTTGGACAAATGTGTAATAACTTGTAGCAATCATTAGAGTATCATACAGAACATAGTCACTGCCCTAAAATTCCTCTGCGCTCTACCTATTCCTCCCTTCACCAACCACTGGCAAGCATTGATCATAGATAATAAGCTCCAGTATGGCAGAGTGCACCTTTTCTCTGTCTGTGATTGAATCCCTAGGACCCAGCACAGCTCCTGTTTTAAGTGTACATATAGTTGAGGGATAGATGGCAGTTTGCAAACATAATTCAAATTCTTTAGACATCATGTTGCTAACAAAGAAAAAATAAAGCAACTTTAGATATTTTCCTTTGACACAGTAATAATTTGACTATACCAACAGTTGGAGCGAAAGAGGGAGAGGGAGAGCTAAAGTGAAAAAAAGATGGGGGAAGAGAAGGAGAAGGTGTGGCAGTCATTTGCTAGGTTGATTCAAAGCACAGAAGTCAAACCCTGCAAGGATGTTCTGCCTTTCTTTTGGAACTCCATGCATAATTTCACAAAAAAGATGTCAAAGAGCGATTTAGAAAACCCAACTCATTTGCATGCTGCTTATACTTTAGGCAAATACTTTAGGTTTATAGTTTAGGAATGCAGAGTAAATTTGTCTTTGTTTTTCAGTAACAGGAGCATCTCTTAAACAGCATCAGAACTAACACTAGCAACTGGCAGAAAGTGCCCAGCCTAACTGTTTTGTTATGAAAGGGATTTTCTGGATATACACGGCTATAGCTTTCCCCAGGTCTAACCTACATATGAGCGCTGATCCTCTGGCAGGATCTCCTTTGCTTTCTCCCCATGCTTACCCTAGCATTTCTAACAAATAGCAAAGGCAATAAGAGGAAAAAGCTGGTCTCCTTTGTGCCCTTAACCCTTTTAATCTACTTCCTATTTCAAGGTTAAACACGAAAAGAAAGAAAACTGGAAGAAACCCATTTCCCCAAACCAAGTTGCCTTCCTGAATTTCACCACCTAGGTACCATACCTGATTCTCACTAACAGGACATCCTACAGATCTTATCTACATTGTTTACAAAAATCCATCCTGCTGAAGCTTCTCTTTCAAAACTTGACTTTAGAGCAGAGATTATAAAATCAGTTGTCATTAGCATGCATTGGCATAAATGATGGGACTGTGTTTTTGCTTTTATTTTGTTTTAGATTGATTTAGCTGTCTACTATTAGAAATCAACAGATTTTTACATTAAAATCTATATTTCTGGATTCTTTTAAGAAATTGCACTGTCTGACAACACAGGGCCTGTATTCATGTTCAATAATAATTGACCAAGGATGAGTTGAAGTCGACCCTTTAGAGTGGGCTAATGTTCTCCATTGCATCACAGATCCCCCCTACTGAGCCCTTTCACTCATTACTTATTTCTCCCCTCCTGTAAGCACTTGAATTTTCTGCCCCTACCTTAGGGATGCGCTGCACACAAGGCTGAGAGGAAGCTGAATGACAGTGAGGGGCACCTCTAAATGCATTTTAGGTGAGGAACAATACTAAAAAATTGCTCTGTGATTTTTAACTTCTACTAAGGACTCAATAGGCTTTTGTGGACTAACTGAGGAAGCTAAATAGTATACATTACTGATTTAAAAAGGCAAAATACTGCCATTGGTGACAAGACAGACGGATCTTGAGATTACCATGCTAGGCAAAATAACTCAGACCAAAAAAGTCAAGAACCATATGACTTCACTCATGTGTGGGATATAAAACTGAAAGCAACAAAGGAACAAAACAAACAAAAAGAAAAACTCATGGACACAGACAACAGTTTAGAGGTTACCAGAGGGTAAGCAGGGAAAGGGGTGTATAGAAGAAGGTAAACAGGGTCAAATATGTGGTGATGGAAGAAGAACTGACTCTGGGTGGGCACACAATGTGATAAATAGATGATGTATTACAAAATTATACACTTGAAACCTATATAATTTGACTAACCAATGTCACCCCAATAATATTAATAAATATTTTTTTAAAAAGGCAAAATATGTTCCAATATCCAAACAATAAACTTACAAATGGACAGCTTGTACTTTCTCATCAGAAGATGATGCCTGATCTCACTTAGGTCTTATGTCCTAGAATAATCACTGAGCATTAGCTAAGCAGTTACCTAAGAGTGACAAAGAATGTATGCAGAGGAGTTCATGGGCATAAACGTGTGCTTCTGGCTTTCTGCTTCTCTAGTTAGAGAAGGCAGAATAAGATTAGAGATTCTTAGAATAAAATAAAAGCAACTGTTGGGGCCGGCCGAGTGGAACAATGGTTAAGAACTGGCTTGGGACGCCAGAGGGCCCCGGTTCGGATCCCACATATGAGGGCCAGTGACACTGCCCTCTACAGCTAAGATGCTGAACAACAGCTCAACCTGCGCTGGGCTGCCGTGAGTCCCCAGCGACCCCCTATGGCAGTGGGTTGCCATGGGCTACCGTGTGTAGCCAGCAGCCAGTGTGAGCGGCCAGCAGCTGCAGTGAGCTGTGACTGATGTGCCTCACCTGGGAAGAGCACAATGATGGTGCCAACATGGGCCAGTGAAGCAACGTCCTCCACAACTAGACTGAAGAACAAAACGACAGCAATTTGTCTGTTCCTCTTCCCCCAGTTCTCCAGCACTGTTCCCATCCCCCAATTCCCCAATAAAAATCTTAAAATAAATAAATAAATAAATAAATAAATAAATAAAAGCAACTCTTGAAATTTTTGCAGCTTGGTCCACTGAATAGCAGGTCTCATCTAAAAGCATTCAGAAAGGTTTTCCTCTCACCATCAAGGAATTAAATATATAAAACTTGGGCTCACTCTCTATTTTTAGATTTATAGGCTACCTTTATTTCCTTAATCTGTCATTTATAGAACTGAGTTGATTCCTTCCTCTGTCATTTATTGGCTGGGTGACCTTAGGAGAGCTGCTTAATTTCTTTTAGCCAGGGTCTCCTTATTAGCAAATTGTTCATAAAAGTATTAATTTCAATCATTGTGAACACTGACATGTGAGGTAATGAGTATAGAGTGCTTTGTATGATACTGGTACATATTACCAGTAAATGTTGTATATATTTGACTTTATTTTCTGCCCTTATTTTTCTCTTCTTTTAATAAAAAGATGATTAATCCAAAAAAGGTTATTTTTATCCCATAAAAGCCGTAAAATAACTACCTCTCAATACTTCTGGTTAACCAGCCTCCTCCATCTACTACCATGTTATCTACACATATAAATAAATAGAAGAACTCTTCTCTGGTTTATAGAATTTTGAATGCCAGAGATGGAAAAGAATATTTAATCCCACATTTTTTCGTTTAAAGATCACTAAATTGAATTCTAGAGTGATTTAGTAATTCACTGAAGTCACTTAAGTGGAAGAGTGGAACTCATCTGTTTTAAAACACAAAAGAAAAAAATGAAACCAGGTTTTAAACAGTAGGGCTCTATACAGATGAGCTCTATACAGCATGTTGTAGGAACTCACTACAGATTTTTTTAAATTGAGTGGAATAGTGAATTGATTAAAAGAAATAGATCTGTCTCGGTTGCATGATTAGACTGGTGATCAAAACAAAGTTTGGCTTCCTGACCTGGGATTATTCATTAGTGATCGTCAGCTGGTGAGTTTGCTGTTTAACTCTTGGCCAATTATCATTACAGAGAGTAATATTGGGAAGTTTCTAGTTTCAGAGAAGCTTCACACGCCAATTAATTTTATGTCAAAACTTTGGATATATAATTTCAACAGGAGCTTTTGCACACGTCATGTTTTGGCCTGTTAGTGTTCCTGAAAACTCTTTTATCTATATTTGGAAGTTGAATACAAAGGCCCAACAACTACAGTATATTTGAAGTTACCTTATAAAATCAATTTTTCAGAAGGAAAATGACATTGCTCATCAAAGGTACTGACGATTCAAGTGATCTCTTTCCAGATAAGATTTTGTTAGAAAGAAAGAAAGAAAGAAAGAAAGAAAGAAAGAAAGAAAGAAAGAAAGAAAGAAAGAAAGAAAGAAAGAAAGAAAGAAAGAAAATGTTAAATAGGGGAAAAAGAAGAAGACTAATATTCACCGAACAACAATGTCCATCCACATCATGTGACATTTGGTACATTAATGTGTCATCCCATCTGCTCTTACTATTATCTTCATCTTACATCGGAGTATGCCCCTTCAAAGATAGATGCAAGTGATATGAAATGACTTTCCCAAGAACATCAAGCCAGGATTCAAACCCAAGTCTGTCTCCATATTTCACACTTTACTCAGTAAATCATGCTGTCTATCATCTTTTAAGATTTTCTGTGGGCATAATAGACATTCTACTTCATTTCTTTATATACTTTATTCAATAATGATTTGTTGAATGCTGCATTTACTATATATCAGACTAGGGGAACAAAAACAAAGACCCTAGACAGTATTCTCACAGGGTTCAGCACAGTATATGGCACACATTAAGCACTGAAGAGTTATTTGTTGAATGCATGAATAAATGAATGACTGAATGGGTGGGTGAATGAATAAATACACTCTTGTCCTCAACTTGCTAATGATCTATCTAGAACTGCACTGTCCAGTACATAGCCACCAGCCACATATGACTATTGTACACTCAAAACATGAGTAGTCCAGATTAAAATAAGCCATAAGTGTAAAATACATACCAGATTTCTAAGACATGGTACACAAAAAGGATATAAGATATCTCATTAATAGTTTTTATGTCAATTATATGTTAAAATTATATTTTGGATATATTGAATTAAATAAAACACATTGTTAAGATTAGTTTCACCTGTTTATTTTTATTTTTTTTCAGAATGACTACTAGAAAACTTTTACTTATGTACGTGGTTTGTATGTGGCCTTCTATTTATGCTGGATAACATCAATCTGGTGATCGATGAGGCACTTGCTTTTCTGTCCCAATTTCATTATTCAAACTAGTTTTCTTCTCTCTCTTTAATGTATGATAATAATTTAGGTTTTAAAAGCAGTCCTTTTTAAATGCCATTCTATGCTCATGAGATCCAAATTAATTGTTGGGGGTTAGAAATTTTTATATCCAGATTGCAAAATAGTCTATACACAAACTCCCCTAAAATATGACTTCCTTTTGGACCCTTTCCTGGTGAAAGGCAAACGCAGCTCTGCAAATCCATTACTGGATCCAGTTCTATAAGATGAAATCTAACCTTTTCACCCCGGCATCAAATACCCAAGGCTGTTATCAACTGCCTCTATTCCACTTCATGCTTCAGCCAATTTAGCGATCTAGATTTCATTTCTACTGTATTCCTGGAACACAGGAATGAGCCTTGTGCCTTTATTCATGCTCCATGTAGAGTTCCAGTTTTTCAAATCTAACTCCTGCTTAGTCTTCAAGGTTTGATGTAAATATTGCTTATTTCACACTGAATTCCCATAGTACTCTAATCCAGTATAATTCTCTCCCTCCTTTTAACCTCAAAACACGAATATTTTTTAAAAATCCATTTTCGATTGTGGAAAGTCTCTGTTCTATAGTTATAGCACTACCCCTTTGCTTTATCTCAGGAATGGAAAATTTACAAAGAAATCTCTGAAACATGGAAAGGTCACTCACTGTACATTCAGATTAGGCTTTTAAGAATCCTGTTCAATATGTCTTTTAGCAGAAAGAGGGTGAATATGCTGAGAGTTTCTAATCCAGGGAGTGGGCATTCACACCTGTGCACTGTATTCGACAGAAGCAAAGGCATTTGTGACTTAGCTATAATATCTCTTCCCACTGAAAAGAGGAGAGCTGCCAAGATGCTCACTGAGAACAGTTGTTGGTTTGTGTACAACTGTAAGTATGGGTTTGTTCTCTCTTTGTTTTTCTTTTTGAGGGAGGAAGGAGGAGGAATGGGAGGGGACTCTAAAAGCTTTATTTATTTATACCGAACATACGAATATCCTTGTTGAATAACAGATGATAATTAAAGCAATGTGTGACACTAGAGCAGCATTCTGTCAACAAGCGAAGATATCAGTAGGCCTCATAGCAATGAGCACTTCTTGCAAATAAGAGTCCCCTCTAAAGCCTTCTCTCCTGGCACCCAGGCTCTGCTAAATCCGGCTCACCATTTTGTGAGTGGGAACAATCAGCTCTGTAGGTTGGAAGGAAATATTATAATTAAATGTCCACCCACTTTTTCCTTTTTGATGAAAGGCTCCCATGAAACTTACTAAAATAAGGTGCACCGAGGCAGATGAATTTTTGATGAGTAAGTCACAGCACTGACGAAGCTGGCTTTTCACATAAAGAAACTTTTCTGATTTACAGAAAAAATTTCAGGCCTAGATCATTAACACAGTCATATTTCACAATAATTACTAAGGTAAAATCCATGGGATAAACTGGAAATTTTACAGTTTTAGTTGTGTTCAGCATGAACTGACATGCTGAGAACAAACTGTACTATGATTGAAAAATAATGGTGGAGTTTATAAAAATTAATTTTAGAGAAACAGTAAATAATGGCCATTATAACAAACAATGCATTGGTTGGAGGTAATGGCACCTTCTGATTAATAGTTATATTACCACATTAAAGTTACAAACTACATCTCTGAAGTACACAAAGTTCTTTCAAGATGTTATCAAATTGTCACAAACTCCTTCTGAGAGAAACTGGAGCAGGGTTTATAGTGTCTCCTTTTGATAATTAATGGCAAAGGCACTTGCTAAATCACTGTGAAGAATGACTTTAAAGTAACCAAGAACAGTAGAGTAGGGAGATACTCTACTAAATAATTGGGCTCAGGCACACATCTCAAATCTAGTTACTGAAATCCCCAAAGTCAACTTTTTAGAGAGAAGGAGAGCTGAGTTGGTGTTATGAATTTGTTCCTTCATTTGGCACAGGTTTATTGGGCATGAGCTGTAAAGCCTTTGCTATTTAAAGAGGCTCAAAGTGACAAAAGATAAGATCTTTACTTCCTAGAATTAATGAATATTTTCATTTTTAAGATAAAATTAAGATTTTAAACTTTCTGTTTAATAGGTATTGTTGGTGGAAGCCAGTAGAGTTAATGGTGCCCTAAGTCACCATCTGTGCAAGATCAAAGTGCTGGGAAGCATAATTCAATGAGCACATTTGTCATTAATTGCTAATCACTAAGTGAAGATGATTTTTAAAATGTCAACCTCTGGGCTCCTGCTTCTCCTTCCCACTGTGGCTTGCTGGATCCAAAAACAGAGTAACTTGAATGTTCAAAGTAGGAAAAGCTTCACATACGAGTAATTGTTACTTAGTTCAGCAAAAATTAAAATCAGTCATAAGGGTCTGGGTCCTCCAGTTATTGGTAATACCCAGGGTTTTATAACCATAATTTCACCCATGATCATTTTATGATTTTATACCAGACTACGTGATAATGTAACAAGAGACCTCAGACATGATGCCACTAAGGAATGGAAATGTTCAGGCCTAATTATTGGCCACCCTGTTCCTCACTCCCATTGGTTTTCTCCAATATCCCAAACCCTTTTGGTTTTCTGATTATAACCCATGTAATTTCTTAATGCTTGCTCTTTTTGCTTTGTGTTCAGTTCCACTTTCACTATCTTTTTTTTTTGTTTTTGTAAAAATTATAAGTTAGCCATTATCTAAAATGTTCCTTTAATAGCATGGAGTGTTTCTTCAAAGATATGATAGGAGTTCTTTAAAAGTGGACTTGTTTTGCCATTTAAGTCTTACTTCAACAAGCTCACTTATTTTAGATTTCCCTGACAACCATTGTTAAGGTATCAAAACCCAGACATGTTGAAAATGGCTTTTCCTTGAAGCCATTTAGAATTTTCCTGGGTAGACTTTCTGCCCAGCTACGTCAAATTCCCTGGCCTGGGAATAAGATGGGTACATGTGCATGTCTGTGTAGGGGGTTGGTAGGAAGAAGAGAGGTAGAGGATTGGTAAGCAATCTATACAAAGTGAACTCAGAATGTCCTCTGAAACTGATAGATTGGAGCTTTCCTATTTCCCTGGACTCTGTCATGGACACTTCTGTCTTAATGTTTGTAATAAATTAATGATGATTTTTCTCTGTTGCTTTGGTTAGACAGCTCCTTTCAAAAAAGAATTTTCCTGGGAGATAAATGCTCTTTTTGTTTCTGTCTTGATAACGAACTCAGTGTGCAAGCAGTATACTTAAAAAACATTTCATTTTCTCCTATGTCTATATCTCTTAGAAAAATGGAAGTCTCTCAATTGTAAAAATGATTTGTTAGATCATAGGAGTTTAGAAGCTGGCAGTGTCCTTAGACATTATCATGTTTGACCTTCACTTTATAGATAAAGCAAATGAAGCCCTGAGAAGTGTAGTAGATTGAAGGTGGCCACAAATATAATACTTTGCTCTTCCTTTCATTGAGAGGTGGATCCCCATGGCCCCCACCTGCCACCCTTGCCTTGTGTTTGGGATTGCTTTGATCAATAAAACACAGAGGGGCTGGCCAAGTGGCTCAGTTGGTTAAGAGCTCACTCAAGAGTTTGAGCTCTGAGCAACAGTGGTTCGAGTCCCGGCCCAAGCTGAGCAGCCACTGAGCCGCCAACAGGTGGCAGGATGGCTCGGCTAAAAAGAAACAAACAAACAAACAAACAAACAAAACAAAAAATAAATAAATAAAACACAGAGGAAGTGTCAGTCTGCCAATTTCTGGGCCCAGGCCTTAAGAGAATGTCAGTTTCTACTTTCTGTCTCTGGCTTGCTCTTGGGACTTCTCATCTCAGAACCCAGCAACTATGCTGCCGGAAGCTGAAGCCACATGTAGAGACCACATATTGGTGCTCTAGTTGACAACCATAGCTAAGTTCCCAGCTGACAGCTAACATGCACTTTCAATCATGTGAATGTACCATCACACGTCTAGCCCAGTCAAACCTTTGATAGGGCTATATTCCTAGGCAGTATCTGACAGATATCACATGAGAGACTCCAAGGGAGAATTGCTCAGCTCTGCCTAGTCAACCCATAAGTCAGTGAGAGAAAAAATAGATGGTTATTTTAAGCCACTAAGTTTGGGGATGGTCTGCTATGCAGTAGAAGCTAACTGGAACTGAAAATGACTTAGGCTAGTTTCTAAGAATGCCAGAGTGAGAACTAGAAGACTCCAACTCTAGCATAATCTTATTATAATATGTTAAGAGGACATAGAGTTAAATTAGACACATTCCCATTCCCCTAATTGCTCAAAATTCCAAAATCTTTTAATCTTTCAATATTCACGTGTAATACAGAATTTTCAAAATCCTTAAACATTTCAAACAGATTCTTAGAGCTCTGTCTACATAATAATAAACCATCATTTGGTAAAAAATTAAGGTAGTATTTTCAAGTGTTCTCTGAAAGCAGTACCTTAGAAATAAGTGTCATAAAAGAAAGAGTTGCTTAGGTAAACTATTTTGGGGAAATTCTGACAAATGAAAGAGGTCTCTTTAAATCTAGATTTTTCAGAAATGTAAAATGTCCAAAAGGAGAAATAGATAAAAATCTCCCCCCAAATTATGTGATCAAGGAGTCCTTCTTTACTGAGTACCTCATGAGATTTACGCTTCATAGAAAAATTAAACCAAGAAACAGGAATAGGGATACAAGTTTATTAGCAGAAACCAACTTTTACTTTCAGACTATTTCCCCCAAAAGTTGTTTTCACAATTTGGTGTGCCTTGAGCTCAGAGAACATTTTGAGACAAAATTTTTACAACTGTCAATGGCTGTGCTTAGTTAGGTGCTTTTAACAACCTGCTCCCTCTTTCTGCTCTCTTACTTTTAACATTTTCCTGTGGAAATAGTTAATAAATATTTAAGGAATGAGTATAAAAAAGAATACATGAAACTAGATAAATAATACATAACTGAAAGAATTAGTTTTGTAAACCTAGACATCAGCCGTGACTCTAATTAGCCCGGTTTGAGTTTTATACCTTTATTCCCCTGCGAGGCCAATGGGAATTGCAACAATTGTCTCACAGAATTCTTGGGAAGTTCAAAGGAGATTTCAAAGTTGGAAGTGGGGCAGTTTCAGGACTGAAATGATCTTGGTAATCATCTATTTATCTACTCCTTTCATTTTCTAGATGTGAAGACTGGGCTCCAGAAAGGCCTTATAGTGCAAACGCTGGCTACGTTGGAAACTTCCTTGCCTTTGGGTCCACATGAAAGAGATTGGTAAAGTCCTCTATTGAAGCAGATGTTATAGCAAATGCAGTGATTCTAATTGAGGTGGTAACTACTTCTAACTCACAAATTTTATAAGCAATTTGGGCCCCCCCAAACACATATTTTACCAGAGTTCATGGCCAGTATAGGAAGGTGTCACAGTCAAAACATTTAATACCCAGTATGGCATGGGCACTGACAATGAGAATGGACAATAGCCGTAAACATTTGGTACAGTCATACTGAGAGGTACCACCAATACATCACCTCTGGTATACAGAGCTGGTCCATCACATTTCCCCCTTCCTGCCTGGTTCTTAGCCTTGTGAGTATCATAACCTTACTGGTGTTGGAAATTCTTCCATTGAGGCTCTTTCTTATACTGTGGCTGCATGAGTTATGCCCATAATACAAGAGGTTCCATTATCTGTCTCCTAGGAATCGCCCAGCACTTCATAGCTGCTGGAGCAACATGCCACCCTGATCCCCAAATAATGAGGCATTTCCATGTTTTCAGTTTCCAAGAAAGAAGGAATTATAGTTTTATCATCTCTTCTTGCCCCAACTAAGACATGGATCAATTCACCAGCCCTACCTAATTATTCTGGATCTCTCTCTACCCCTGCATATCCAAAATTCTTGTTCTATACTCACGTTACATTGTTGAATATTGTTTGAAAGACTGAAGGAGTAATACAGCCATGAAAAGATGGTAGAAAAACAGACAAATGAACAAGTGACATGAGATAGAGGATTTGATAATTTTAAGTTCCAATGAGAAGAAAATATCTGTAAAGATGCAACAAAGTGTTCTGCATTTAACCAGTAATATGTGTCTAGCTCCGAAAAAAATATGAACTTAAAAAAACAATATTGATTATTGTTCCATAGCTCTTTCTAAATAAATCACTCCTTTTCCAGCTGCATGGGGGATGGTTTTTCCAGTTAGACATGTATACTTCCATATTAACATGGACCAACTCTGCTTTACTTGTAACAAGTTGTCAAGTTTTTACTTAAGTACAATTAAAATGTAAATGGAGAATGAGGCTCTAGATTTAGAATAATTACAATTCTAGCTCACTCACCTCTACAAGCCTGCTGGTATGTTCACGAAATATTGCAGCATATTCTTTTATTTCCTTTTCCCGGCCATTCTTGGCAGCTTCAATGAGGACCAAAAGTGGGACTGTTGTATCCAAAAAGGAGTCTGACACATGATCTATAATAGCTTTACGCAGCTGAGAAGAAATAGAAAATTCAAGCTTTTTATAAAATCAGGAAATAGCTCATGTTATTTTTATTTTTTACACTCTCAATAGTTACAGAATTCACTTTATGTATTTTTTGAACAATCCCTAAAATCATAATATTGAAGACTGTGTATATATGACACAAAGCTAAAATAAGCAAAATATCTAAGAAAAAAATCATTGAGCAATAATAGCTCTCTTGCTCTCAAAAAATCACAAATTTTTTAAAATTGTACTTAGCACAGAATTCAGTTTGTAAGTGATAATACTTTATTTTTTCTTCAAAAAATTATACTAATGTAATGTTTATGCACATGTATAAACATTGTACATCATGTATTTTCATAATTACAAAATTATGAAATGTTTTCTACCTTGTTGGAGGAACTGATGATAAATTTTGATTAGCTAAATTGTAGATGCCATGGTAATTAAACCAAGTTAGATCACCGATTATGCCAGTTGATAATAGATTAATAGAGCAAGGAGAATAATAAATGAGTTTGATATCCAATTTTCTTCATTTGCATTAATTGTTCTTGCCCTCACACCTTAAATTATTAAACAAGTGTAACATTCTGTTACAATTAGTTCTTTTAAATTAGATTATGTGTAAGCTTATAAATGACAATCAGCTAATTACTCTATTCAGCAGATATTTCCTGAAATTTAAAACTGCATTGGAAAATTAATGCATTGTACTTCTACAATATCGAGCCCTTAAGGATCATAATATCATGAAATGTTTCATTAACAATGGCAATGACTATGAATGGTCCCGAAGTTTTTTGGTCACTCCCTCATCTAATTGAATAACTTCTACACAATAAAACAAAGAGATGAATAGCTTTCAGACAGAAAGCTTGTAATTTGCCTTTTGTAAAAATTACAGTTTAGGGAATTTTTTAAAACCAATAGATACTATCCTATTTTGTATTACAGGAGAATTAATACTATATTTTCAAAGAGTTCAATGATATAGCTGCATAAAAACAAACAAAAAAGCATGATCTATCTTTCTACAATAACTATAGAATAATAAATCCATAATAATTACACATTTCTGGGAGAAAAATACATCTGCCTGAGATAGAAGAGCTTGCTTAGAAGAACAGTGAAATTTTCTGGCTACCAACAATTTCACAAAGGCTATAGGAAATCTCCAAGGAAAAATTTTCTTAGCATGCAGAAAGGCAAATCACAAACACAACTAATTCTTATTTACTGAGCACTTACTAGGACTGGGTATGGAGGGCAAAGGGGTTGCAAGGCAAGGGCAAGACCTTGAGTGAATGAACAATGTGTTTTATGTTCATAAAGACTTGACCAAGGAAGTCAGGCAAGAGATCATAAGTTAGGACTTGAGCTGGGAACTCCAAGATGTGTTGAAGGAATCTTTCAGAAGGGGAACAGTTTTCAATGACCATCTCTCCCCTTCACCCTTTTCTTCTTTCACTTATAATCAGGACATATAGAAGGAGGGTTAAAAGGAGATCAGTACTAGAAGTATACAAATAAAAGCCATCATACATATGGGAGTCAATTCAAACCAAGGAGGTAGATAACATCATAGAGAGAAAATGCACAGTGGAAATACCAAGCATGCAATCTTACGAAATACTACCATGTGTGGGAGTCATGCAAATGGTAGAAGAGTAAAACCTTAAAAGAGACTGAGATGATGGTCAAGAAACAAAGAGAGCAATTGAGCAATAACTAAAGGAGAAACTCAAATAAATCTCTGTATTCGTGTTCTCCAAATGAGCCTATCCTACTGAACAGAATTATAAGACCCACATTATTAACTTGTTGAATCTTCTTTTCTGTGTGTTTGATTTCATTCAATTCAACAGATATTTCTGAACACCATTCCTTCCTTACCTTTTACCAAGAGCAAGGTATTGTGAGAAATGTCAAGATGGAAATGCATGGTCCTTTATAATCTAGTGGAGGAGTGGGAGTCATTAAATATTACAATAAAGGAAACCAGGAGACTGGCAGCAAAAAAATTTCAAGAAGGTGATAGTTTTCAGAATCTAATTTTAAAGATAAGTTAAATGAAAATAACCCAGACTTGTCTATTGGATATGACCACTAAGAGGTAATTGCTGAACTTAGTATTGAGAACAGTCTCAGTAGAAAAGTGGGAACAGGAGACATCTTGTTATGGTTTGAAGAGTGAATGGGAGATGAGAGGGTAGAGACAGTGAGAATAAACTCCTGCTCCTAGTAATCTGAGACATGCAGAAGCAAGACTTTGTGTTAACTATATTGAGCACAGGTTTAACTTAAAGAGGAATTGCTTTTCAAACGAAAAACTTTGATGTTTATTCCCATCTACATCCATACCCAGAAAGTCAAATTGTCTTCTTGTGCTTTCAAAAAAATACATTTTGATTTATCACCATACAAACACCTAGAGAGACAGAGAATAACAATTATCTCACACCGCGCTCATTTTTGTAACTAAAGAATCACAGCAATCTTCTTTCAGCACAGGATGCATTTGCTATGGTCTGTGCCTCCCTTCAGTGGCATTCCTTTTGCCTTCCCTTCATTTTAATGGTACTTACTCCCCTGTTCTATTTATTATTATTATTATTATTATTATTATTATTATTATTATTATTTCTTAAAGGTTTTCAACTGTATATTCGCTGCTAATTATTCAATCCTTTATCCCACACACAAGTGTTAAAATATATTGAAATGGTGAGGCTTGAGGTACAACTGATTTACTATTAATTAAAGAATAAATAAATGAACTCTTTGGTAATTTTTTTTAATTAAACTAAATTAGAAACATCTTTTTTTCCCCCTAAGACATGTTGCTAACTACATAACAACTAAATAAGGAAAGGTGTGCCTTGTAAATGTGGTATTATGTTCAGTAGGACAAGACAAAAGGACTGGAAAGGGAGCTTTCAAAAAAAGTCTATGCCAATGTCTTCAAAATTCTGTCCCAAAATCAGCTGAAATTACCTGACATAATATAACGTCAAATATAATGAGCACAATAAATCTTTTCTGTAATTGTGCATTCATTCAAATTAACAGATGCAATTTGAGCTTTCTATCTAAGGGCAGTGCCCCATTCTAGGTAACCTGCGGAATATCAGGATGACAAAGACAGGGTAATATTAGGGAGTGAGAAATGCACAAACAGTGATAAGTACCTTAAAAGAAGTGAAAATGAATGAGAAACAATTTATTCTGATTGTCATGGTTAAGAAGGCTTCAGTAAAGGTGAGATGTATGTATTCCGTTTTCAAAGCTGAATAGGATGTTGATAGGATGGAGCTGGGGAATGGCAAGCATAACATTCTAGGAATAAAGATATTATAAGCAACAAAAATAGAAAGATTCTCAAGACATCACAAGTATCTAGTGTTACTAGAACATACTTGTAGAGTGAGGACCTAAATAGAATCTCATTGGATGCAGTGGAGGTAATGGAAAGTATTTCAGGTAATAAGAACAAAATAAGACAAAAATATAAAAAGATGACAGACGAAAATGGCCAGAAATAGGTGACTTGTGTTAGACAGGAGTGGTGCCTTTACGAGAGAGCACCGTCAGCAGGCAGGGAAATATTTTTCTTTTTGAAAGTATCTTAGCTGATGCAAACAACAAACAGAATAATGAATGCATCCAAACCACAACTGTCTCACCAGATTGTCTATCTTCCTGATTCCTGATCATTTACTACCATGTTCATAGTTATGGCTACAGAGACATTAGAGGCTTTTGTGCTTTTCAGCTCATCCATTGGACCAGTCTCTGATTTCAGCTCTTGCTGTGGGGAGCACTTTCATGCCCTCTGAAGACATTCTACCTTGAGTGCATTCCACGCTTCTCTTTGTTATTTTTTCTCAGGGCCTGTTCTAAGTCTCTGAGATTCTCAGCCCAAGCACAAATAGCCTGGAAAGTTCTGGAGAGTCAATACCACTGGCAGCAACCCTCAGTCAATGGAAATGAAACCTACTGAATAAAAAAAGTCCCAGCCTCCACCCACTGATCAGACAATTCTTGGAGGCATCACGTCCCTTCTCAGAGTCCCTTCAGCTCCTGTTGCCTATAGCGGCAACCTCAATAGTGTGTCCTTTCCCCCCCTCCCTGCCTGTGCTCATACACCTCACATTTTCTTACACTTGCTTCTGGGCATCACTTCCCAAATAAACTACATGCTGTAAGGCCCCGGTCTCAGGATCTACTTTCAGGGGAATTCAATATAAAATTGACACATTTGTCTTGCGTTCATGTTGTTTGATCACGTGCCAAGTAACAGATTCCAATACTCTACATAAACTACCCTCTGACAATCACACTTCACCACTCGGCTTTGCACATCACTGAATTTGAGTCTGCCATTCCCTCCATTACGATGAGGGGATTATGAGATAGAGCTCGAAATGTAGATAGGGACAAGGCACCGAGGGCCTTGAATGCTATGCAAAGTAATTTCCTTTGTGTGTTCTGACATATTCATATGGCTTATTGTTTTCATTTAAGTTGTACAGTCATCTATACCTATGTAAATACCTAAGCAGTCTTTATCTTATTTATTTCGATATTATTTTCCTGCCTACTGGAGCAACTCATTCCTTTGACTTGGGTGATAGACAAAAAAACTTTAAAGAATAACCCAGCATGCCAATGTAGAAATGGGACAACCTTAGGAGCCACAAAACTAAAATTTGAAGTTAACAGGAGGCCAATAGGAGTTAGAGGTATGCGTTTTTAATAAATACCTGTATGAAAGGTGTCAGACACAAAACCAAACTGAGGGGCTTTCTGTCTTTTCTCGCTACAGTTTAATAAAAGGCTTCGAGACATCCATTTTTCTATCTCCCACTGATATAAGTTGTTTGAGATCGCAAATAAAAAATAATATATTTCTCTACAATTGAAATCCCAAAGTGAAAAGTCTATGTGAAAACTGTAAGTAAGCCCTGCCCTCCCACCCCCACCAGCACATAAGGGAATAGAAAGAATGAAATTGTGAGGGGAAAAAGAAAGAAGAGAAAATGTTTTAGATCCTCAGGGACCTAGAAAAACTTAGGTTTGTGTATATTAATGCCATTTTAATTTTAGTCAAATAGCAAAATATAACTTTCAAAACTCAATTGGCTAATAAGACCTAAATTGCCTAATAATTAGTTCAGCATATACTTACTAGATCAATTTAAAGGGACTTGTATCTTATGGATATTTAGTATTATTTGATGATAAGAACAAAGAGGAGGAAGTATAAAAATCTACATATGTATTTTATCTGAGTGTGGCACTGGTATTGCCAACATAAAGAAGAGACAGATATCGCAATTCATCAACTCAGCAACTAAAGAATTAATCAAGTTTTTGTTTTGCTTGTTTGCTTTTACCAGAATCCTAATTTATTTGACATACCTCAAGTCCTTTCTTTGGCATTTATGAGATAGACAATTATTTCAGAATATAAACAGATAAAAAATTTAACTCGAATGAAATCAAATGTATGTTTCACTCTGCATAATATAGTAAAAATAGAATATATTCAATTATTTTAATTTTTAGGAGTTTTAAAAAAATCTTCTTCCTTTATTGAGAATTTCAATAGGTATGCACTTCTCAAATGAATAATGGGAAAGGAGATTAAAGGGAAAAGAACATTTAAATTAAAAGCTAACATAAAGTAAATGATAAGGAAGAAAAAATATGTAATAAAATCAGTGTATTAGGCATTAGATGTTCTGAAGGTGAATAGGACATTATCCCTGGCTCATGGGGTAGTGGTTACAAATTTGGGCTGAGTTTGAATGAACCTGGGCTCAGACTTTGTCTCTACCAGTTACCTGGGTGATGTTCAGTAAATTGACTCACCTGAGAGACTGAGATAATAATACTATAATGTTATTTCTTGCTTCAGGGATAAAAATCAATAACGTAAGGACTGCAGTTGGTAGAGAGCTTTGGAAAGCATTTATTAAATGAGAAGTGTTGTCATAACTATCATTTTAAGGATTTAAAACCCAGTGGGGAGAAAAATCTATTAAAAAAGAAAAATACTAGCAGAATATAATCACTGCTATACTAGAACTACACATGCTATAAGTGCTCTGGGAAGAAAAAAGATTAATTATAGCTAGTGAAAAGGGCAAAGGTTTCATGGGAGAAGTAGTATTTACATTAGTCTTGAACTTCTTCAGTTGATTAGGGGTTGGGTTGGGGAGTGAGGAGAGTGGGGAAGGTACCATGTTGAACAAGCCACATATTCAAAGACACATGTGTGTATTTGGGAGTGGGAAGAAAAGTGATGGAAAATTTGGTGAATAGCAAGTAGACTCTTTAGTTAGAGAAAAAGGTTAATGTGCTGGTGTGGTGAGGAGGAAGAACTGAGAAAAAAAATGGAAAGAGAAGAAACATTAAGAATTATAGGAATTAGGGCCGGCCGAGTGGCGCGATGGTTAAGAACTCGCTTGGGATGCCAGAGGGCCCCGGTTCGGATCCCACATATGAGGGCCAGTGACACTGCCCTCTACAGCTAAGATGCTGAACAACAGTTCAACCTGGAGCTGGGCTGCCATGAGTCGCCGGCGACGGCGTGGGCTGCAGCCCCTGTGGCAGTGGGTTGCCATGGGCTACCATGTGTAGCCAGCAGCCAGCGTGAGCGGCCAGCAGCCAGCGTGAGCGGCCAGCAGCCGCAGTGAGCGGCCGTCCAGAAGCCGGCGACTGATCTGCCTCGCCAGGGAAGAGCACAATGATGGTGCCAACTTGGGCCAGTGAAGCAGCGTCCTCCACAACTAGATTGAAGAACAAAACGACAGCAACTTGTCTGTTCCCCTTCCCCCAATTCCCCATAAAAAATTTTAAAAAAAAAAAAGAATTATAGGAATTAAGATGGAGCCAAATGACAGAGAATCTGGAACACCATGCCAAGGACTTTTGTCTTTGTTCTCAAGTACAAAAGGCATTAAAGTCATAGAGCAAGAAGGTTGAAGCAAATTAACACTAAGTCATCTCCTAGGACGTTCCATCTTCTTGCCCCAAAATGTTTCTCCCCAGATATGTTTATGCAATCTATCTCATTCCTCAGAGATGAAATCCAATGCTTCTCTGAAGTAAAGCTAAAATGTTTTTGTGCTGCTGATTGATAAGCAAGGAGATTAGGACGAATGGGCATACAGATGGGCTCTGTTTACTTTTTTATTAAAAACAAACAAACAAAAGCAGATGTAGAGCAAGCGATGAACATTAACTATCCCAAGGAAAAACATTTTAAGGGGAGTGGCTTTCTCCTTCCCGTGTGAAAGAGTATATATAAGATGCTTAAAGCAAACTGCTTGATAAACTTTGCAAGAATAACAAGAGATGGATGTGACTCATGTCACTGTTTAAACTAGTTTTTCTTATTGCCAAAAGCATAAACATCAGTATAAAAAATGAAGTCCTGGGAAGGCAAATAAAGACACTGGGAATGAATCATAGCAGATACTTCACTTACTCTGAAGACCGTGGATGCGTCCAAAGAGAGCTCCTAAAAATTCCACCCCTTTCTATATACTCATTCCACTTCTCCCACAAGAGATAGTGCTTCTCCTTGCTCCTATGGACCTGGGGAAGGATTTGTAACTATTTTAATCTATAGAACGTGGAGGAAACAACATTCTAATGACTTTGGAGTTCAGGCATTAAAGAAGGCCTAACAGCTTCCATCTTTCTTTTTTTGGAGCCTTGAACCATCATGAAAGAAATCCAGGCTACCCTGTTGGAGAGGCAAACCACATGAAGAAGCCCTCTAGGATATTTGACTTTACACTGAGAGAGAGAAGGAGAAGCAGCACTGAGGCCTTGAACACCCAGTTCTGAGCCCCGACACAGTCACCATTTGACTGCCACTACATGGGAGACCACAAGTGAAAATGCTACAAAAGGGGCCCTGACAACTCTCAGCCAATTCATGGAATCATGAGACATAATAAAATGGTTGCTTTTGTTTGTCGTGGTTTGTTAAGTAGCAATGCTTAACAAAAACAGTGAAGATGCTGACCTGTGAAACCATAGAAAATTTTCGTATCTCTGGAACGCTGTAGTTCTTTACGAGTTGGGAACACCCCCTAACAATGCTTCTATATCTTACTGATGATAGCAAAGTAGAAACACAAGTAGGATTAGAAAATAAAATATAAGATGCCTGGTTAAATTTGAATTTCAGATAAACACAACTATTTTTTTAATATGCAATAATTATATCCCATGCAATATCTGTAACATATTTCTACTAAAACATGTTTGTTGTTAATCTGAAATTCAAATTTAAATGGGCACCCTGTGCTTTTATTTGCTAAATCTAGTAATCCTACACATAATGGATTGCTTTATCTTTAGTTTTTTGGTTTTTATTTTTTTAATATAAAAATAATGATTCCAAAAGCTTTGGAGATAATAAATGTAGATTAGCTCTTTGTGCATAACTTTGTTGAAGGCATAGAGGGATGAGACAGGCATGAAAGACAAAATTGCTTATAGCCTATAGAAATAACTTTTCTAAGTCTTGAGAGGAACTGATGAGGTAGAAATCCTGAAGAAGATGGAGAACAGAAGTCATGCAACCAACATGAGGACAGTCCTGAGGGTACAAGTTCCTGAGTCCAGTATAGGTTCTGACCCAGTGCTGGTCCAATGCCCCTTCCTCCTTAGATAGGTGATGTGTGATGACACTGGCCTGCTTTCTCATCTGCACCATAAGACAGGTTGTGCTAAGTTCCTTCCAACTCTTGCATTGCATGATTCTAGTGCTGACAGTAGGAATAGAATTAGCATTAAGGCCATGAAGTTGAGATTTTGGAATTTCCCCAGCATTCAAAATTGTATTTTACGCGGCTAATATTAACTGGCTGGGGATCCCTATTTATTCTTTTTCCAAATCTATTTCTGGATTAGAAGATTGCTCAGGCCACTTTACTAAATCTTCCCATTAAATTACAAGAGCATATTGCATTAAAAGCTTATGGTTGAAAAGCTTTTGCCCCTCTTTTACAAGTTAATGGTGACCAAATTAAAGTTGTGCATGAAAAAGAAGTCTTGTTATTAGATAGTAGAAAGGAATGGAAAGCAAAGGTCTTTAAAAATAGCAAAGTCTTCATATTTCTGGGGGAAAAAGTTAACTTGTGGCATAATAGTGCACTTCCAAATTATTAACGAAATCCTTCTTAATCCTATGTTCCTGGTGACCTAAGTTTAAAAAGTAGTCTTCATGTAAGCAGAAGCAAACTTTTGAAGCGTCCTGAAAAGAATTTGAAAGGGTACTTGGTAGGGTGTCTGAATTACTAGCTGTTTGCTGTAAGCATTTAGATGATACGCTCAGGTTTTAATGTAATAGAATCAATTCACCAACATACCCTAAAGAGCTTACTATGTGCCAGGCACTGATAGGCTTTCATTTAATCTGCACAGCCCTAATATGTATCATCAATTCCATTACATAGGTTCAGAAAGGCTCAGAAAGATGAAATCTGTTCCCAAGATGACACAGCTGAGGAGGGCAAAGTCAGCATTTTAAATGGAACTCTTTCTGATAATGTCACACACCCTTTCTTCTAGTTCATGTTTGTCACAGAAACAGCTGAGGTGTGTCAATGTGGAAAGTATATATTTATTGTTCTCATTTTATGTCCTAAGTTCATTTTAAAAGAGCAAAAATGAGAAATAAATATTCCAGCAATGGAAACAAGGTTCATTTTGTACGGTGTTTCTGTCTCCATGTCTCTTTCCTCACCTGTCTGCGAAGGTCTCTTGTCTTCTTGCATATGTTGTCTATTGCAGTATTCAGGGTATTGCTCCTTTCTTTTTTTCCAGCCTGCAACGGAGAAAAAAAAATGACATAAGCAATGATATTGAATTACTCTTTACCATTTAGTAATTTGCTTTGTAAATTTCCTGAAAATAACAACTTGAAAATTCAAGAATAGGTTTCAAAACTGCTATGATAGTGCCTATGATTCATGAGCACTTCACTTAGACTAAGTAGAATGGTGATTAAAGCTCACATTATTTTCTTCTTTAAGCTTCTGTAATATTTCTGATCCAGGGTTGGATTGCATTCATTGCTGCAGTAGACAGAGCATTATCTCCAAAAGTGCTGATCTCCATTCTTAACAAGTTGGCTTTTTAACCACTAAGCATACAATTAGCTTGAAAGCATTAGGTGCCCAAACTGTCAACTTCTGTGGGAGTTTGTGAAGTCATTTTCACGGTGTATTGTGTAAGTTCTGCAGAACCATATTGGAGTTTTGCTAAACACTAAATAAAATATGCAGTGCAAATTCATACAATTTGCAAAAGTTGACCACAGTTTGAGCTGACAATATTCCAAGAACAAATTGTTTCAAGTAAGAACTGGAAGCTGTTTTTGGCTCGTTAAGATAATTTGTGCAACACCTTTTCATTCTTTAGGCGGAACAGTTCTCTCTGTTATATCCTTAACCTAAATCTCCAGGCTATTAAGCACATAAAGTCACCTTGGTTGGTATTTTCTACATATTACTTTTGTGGGAGACAACTGAAATTGAATCTAATCATACTTTTTTCAGTGATATCTTGTATAAAAGAGATTGAGAAAAATCATTATGTGATTCACCTCCAGGAAAATTGCTACTATTTAAATTAATAAACTGAAAAGGGCTCTTGAGAGGAGACCGTGAAAATCAGGGAGGCAAGTTTAAGCACCTGATAACTGAGGGAATTTAGAGCATGAACTCCATAAAGAAGGACATTGAGGCAAAATGTAGACCATTAGGCAGAGCGCCATACACTACCTCCAACAACTAAACCCATACGTAAACCTATACCTCCAAGTGGAAAAACTCCTTCACAAGAAGTTCAAGACCATCTGTATTGTATTCTAATCTACCTTTTTAGTCTTCTGTCACATCTTCTGAAGCACTACCCTTTGTAGTAATAATATTCCTATCTCCTCTCCCAAGTTCCTAATTATAATGTACCTTTGACCTCAGCAAATGTCTCCACAAAAAAATCCCTATTCAAATCCTACCCCCTCAATGGTTCCCACAAAGAGTTCCCAACAATTCTGCTGCAAAGTAAACTCTCACCTCTGCTTGTTACAATAGCATTTTGAAAACTTCCCAATATACTCATTTTGTTTCTGTGCATGATCATCACCCTTACAAAACTGTTAGAATCTTTTTTTTTTCTTTGAATACTTCTTTGGGGGAGGGAACACCACACTTCTCAATGAAGAGAAATACTAACAATAGAGATCTTTTTACATTTATGGCGTGAACTCATAGGGAATGGGTTCCAGCAGCTCAGGCTCCTTTCCATTGGTTCTCACAGAGTGTGCTTGTCTGGGGGGGGGCAGGCTGGCGTTTCAGCTGAACCCAAGTACCTTCTCTTTGGCTTCCTTCATTTTCTGATCATTTTGCTTCACCCGTTTCAGGAAGCTGTCTTGGCTCTTAGAGTGCTTAATATGCTCAATATGAACATTAATTCTCTTGGCAAGCATCTTGCCCTTAACTTGTTTGTTTACGACAATGCCAACTGCGTGCTGAGTAACACTGTAGACCCTTCCAGTTTTGCCATGGTAACATGTGTGGGGCATTCCTTTTTGAACAGTGCCCATTCCCTTGCTGTCCACAATTATCACCTTTCTTGTAGATTCGCATGTATGTGGCCAAAGGAACAAGTCCATGTTTTCTAAAAGGCCGAGAGAACATATAGCGGGTGCCTCTCCTCTTTCCCTGTGTGTTGGTCATCTTGACGAATTCCTGGAAGATGGCGGTCCCGGCCGAAAAGGAGCAAAACTATTAGAATCTTGATATTGGCATGTATATATATATATATATATATATATATATATATATATATATATATATATATATATATATATATATATATTCTGTTTTTGAAAGTAACTTGCATAGGACTTATTGAATGGTGTTGACTAGCTTATAAATGGACAACTTGATTCAAAACACAACATAGTTGGGCCAGCCAACTGGCTCAGGTGTTTAAGAGTTAGCTTAAGAGTGCAAGCTCTGAGCAACAGGGTTGCCGGTTTGATTTCCACATGGGCCAGTAACGCTGCGCCCAAGCTGAGCTGCTCATGAGCTGCCAACAGGTGGAAGGATGGCTCAGCTGGCGAGAGAACTTGCTCCTAACAGCAAGACTGCCTGTTCGATGGTGGGCTATGCCCACCCACCTGCAACTAAGACTGAACTCTGCACCTGGAGCTGAGTTGCTGCCTGAATGGCTCATTGGATAGAGCATGCACTCTTAACAACAAGGCTGCTGGTTCAACTCCTGCATGGGATAGTAGCTATGCCCACCCGCAACTAAGATTGAATACAGTACCTTGAGCTTAAAGGCCATGAACTGCCAACGGGCAGCCAGATGGCAACTTGTGCCCTCCACAACAAAGATTGAAGAACAACAACTTGGCTGGTCTCCTTCCCCAATTCCCCAACACTGTTCCCCTCCCCGAATTCCCCAATTAAAAACAAAACAAACAAAACAAAACAAAACATTTTATTAGGGCCCTATTGTATGCCAGGTAGGTGTCACATTAGATTCTGGAGGAGATTTTGGCATTTATCCTTCAAGACACAGTTAACATCCTCTAATAGCTGAGGTTTCTGGTACCCGCTTAGTCTTAGTCTAACCTTAGTTAGACCCATATTTTCTCAGCAGCAGTGTCACTGATATTTAGGATGGAAAAAAATCACCATCATTTGAGGCCATTCTATACACTGCAAGATGTTTGGCATCCGTGGGCCTGATCTGCCAAATTCTAATAACAACTCCCAGGCACTATGGCAGCCAAAAATTGATTCCATATATTTCCAGCTGCTTGCTAGGAGGAGATATTATAGAGAACTACAAGCCCTTTACCACATGTTATTTCTGAAAGTGAGTGTTCAACTTGTGTATGATGGAGACTGTGTCTAGTGAAGGAAGAAGGGAGAGAGGGGAAGGCAAGTAAAATTATAGATCAGAGCAAGAGCAAACGTGGAAATTACCCAGATGAAAGCTATGGCTACCTTCACAGCTCTGACCCAGAATTCTTCACTTTAGCAGTGGAGAACTGTGAAAAGTTCATGCAAGGCTATATAAAGCAATGGCATAAACAGATGCTCAATGAGAAAAGATAGTTTATAATTTTACCTCAAGAACCTAGACCTTATTCTCCAGTTTCATGCAGTCACACTCTTGATTGAATCTCTTTCCATGTTGTGAAATCAGGGATAGTCAAAAGGGGGCAGAAGTGGTACAAGCAAAGAGGCATTCCCCCTCCCCCCTCCGCAAACACACACACACACACACACACACACACACACACACACACACACACGGCATCAGGAATAATACGAGGGACTTCTGTTGTGTTGGCCATAAAACTTTACTAGCTTCTGCAATATGATTCATCAGAACAACTAAAAGGTGTCAGCCTTCTCAGAGCTAGCAGCAGTGCATACAAAATTTTAATAAAAGATGACAGGAGGTGACAGCATGAAGAGATTCAATATGGACTATAAAGATGATTTCCTAATTTCTATCCAGAGCTTAACCTTAGCTTAAAGTGTTTCATTGGGTCAAAGACATTTTGTTCTCTAGATCATAATAAACAGTCCCTATCATTACAGGAAGTATATAAAGCTTCCCCTTCTTTTTTCCCTCTCTCTCTCTCCTCCTCCTCCCCGAGCTTTCTTCCTTTTTACCTCCAGCTTTTTATTGGGTTCTTGCTCTATTTATCCAGATTTATTTGGCTTCATTCAAGCCATTTTATGCCTCTTTATTCCTTTTGCATGGCATAAAAATAAATAAAGCAAGGAAAAATAGCCCCATCCTGCTTAAAAACTCTCATTCCTTCTGTTTTCAAAGCCTTCACAAATCATCAAGCAATGAGCTAGGACTGAAGGTGAATTGTGTGTGCTAAGGTAAGGGATGGGAAAGAAAGGATATTAAAACACAGCACAGATAACAGTCAGAGCCTGCCTATGTTCCAGGTGCTCAGAAGAGAGGATGCTCCTTAAGGGAAGCCTTGATAGGAGCCATCATTAAGTCAGCACAGACCTGCTAGTTTGGAAAAGTTACCACTTCCAGTGGAGAGCCAGGAGGGGAGACACTGAGAAAAAGTGGCCCAGATCAGCACCATACAGGGAAAGCAATCACGTTCTTCACTGGTAAATAAACTGCCAGGAAAGATTTTATAGAAAAGTACAGTTCTGAGCATAAACTTCATTCAATGAAATTTCATTAAAATTATCATTGCATATTATAAATAATGTCCCACTGTGATCCAGGCTTATAATCTTACCTATGAGTCATTCCATTAATTTTGCATCACCATTGCTCCCGTGTCTCTATCGCAGTTAATTGCACCCACTCTTGTGGCTCCCTTAAAGCTGTCCCCACCTTTAAAAAAAGTCTCTTAATAAATGAATTCTCCTTGAATTATTCCAATTTGAGTGTTCCATCTGTTTCCTGTTGAAGATCTGCTAGGGAGCCCTTTCTCTACTGTGCTGTCCAAAATGGTAGCCACTAGTCACATGTGGCCATTTAAATTTAAATGTTAATTAAAATTAAGTATCATTAAAAATTCAGTTCCTCAGTTCCTTAATTTGACGTGTCTAGTAACTACTGTATTGTACAGCACAGATATAGAACATTTTTCTCTTCTCAGAAAGATGTATCAATACTACTCTAAAACATCTTTGTCTTCAAATATATAATGAGTCCCTAACTTTATGCAGCAAGTCACTTTCTATTTGAGAATGAAAGAGCAAGAAACAAACAAACAAAAACGCCACCCCTCAAGGTGTTTACTCTGTAGTAAACTTGACATCCAATTATATCCCCTTGGTTCTAAAATCTTTCAGTCTATTCCCATTGTCAATGGAATTAAGAACAAACTCTTGACCATGGTGTTCAAGGCCTCACATGATCTACTATTTACTCATCAATCATTAATGAGATACTATAATGGGTCCTCTGTTTTCCATGCAATACAATAACAATTCAGGAACCATTTTCACTTAAAAACTTCATTTTGTACTTCTTATCTCCTACTTTCCTGATTATAGGCTTTTTTTAAGATTCAGCTCAATTACTAAATTTTACATGGAGCCTTTTTTGATCTTCTCAGGTGGAATAAATTATTCTCTTCCATTATGCTTTCTTATACTTCTTGTATTTATTTTATAACACTTGGTTCAATGAACAGTTCAACCTATTCAATAAATCTTTATTATTTACTATATGCCAGGCACCATACTAAGGACCAATGATCTGTTAGACCTAGTGCCTGTCTTGGAAGATCACACATCTAGTGCTAGAAACAGACATAAACACAGTATTTAATAGAGGTCTCCAGGGTAACACATACATCAGCGGGAGCAGCACTCCCATTAGGGGTGAAGGAAAGATGCCTGGGTAGGTATCGACTGAGTATTGAAGGATATGTAGGCATCAGCCAGGACAAGATGAAAGAGAAATCTACTCTAGGGGGACAGGGATAGCCTGAGCAAAGGGAAAAGTCCTTATGGAACATTTAGTAACTAGCATAAAAAGTGTGAAGGGAAGCCAAATTTTGGAGGGTTTTGCCACATTAAGAAATGAGGGTGATCTTATAGACAACTGAGACTTGTAGAAGTTAAGCAGGTGAGTGATGCAGACAGGCCATGATTTCAAATACATTGATCTGGCTGGAGTCTGCACAATGTATTTGAGGAGATTAAGAACAGAGGCAGGCAACAGAGTTAGCTTGTCACAGTCCATAAGAGAGGGGAACAGTGTTAAAACTAATTCACTGGAAGTCAGGAGGAAGAGTACTGACAGATTTCAAGACTCTGTGAGTAAACTAGGTAGGATGTTAACTGGAAGGTGCTGGGAGGTGGGGAATGAAGGAACAAGAACAATCTAAGCTTGTGCTCAGGTTTCCAGCAGTGAGGGTGGGCTAGATAATGAAAACCCAGGTCAATATGAGGATGATGATCAGCTCTGGAATTGTTGAAGGGCTTTTGGAGAGCTTACTTCATTAGTATCTGTCCTATGGTTAATTGCTTATCCCTCATGCATCTCTCTCACTAGACTCTACAACCCTCAAGAGAGAGAAACTTCTTACTTGTAATGTGTCCCTCATGGCATCCAGCACCGTACTTTGCCATAATTGGAGCTCAAAAATTATTTGTTAAATAAGTGGAGAGAAGAAAGATTGGATGAAGGTAATCTTTGGCAAAACCCATTGACATTTCTGGGCCTCAACTCCCACACCCCTAAAACTAAGATTTACCTCGAATTGTTCCTATATTCCATTCTAACTTTGAAATTCTATGAAAGGGCCTTGTTCTCTAAAATGAAGGATTACAGAATAATGTTGTTTTTATTGTACAATTTCTTGCATAAGTATGCATTGAAAGGTGTTGGAAACATGTACACCTAATATAACTATGAAATTGTACAAATAAAGGGAGACATTTAAACTAGGAAGGCCATGACACTGACCTCAAAAAAAATAGAAAAGAAAAATTATGAGGCTTCAAATACTAAGGAATCAATTTTAAAGCAAATAAAAATTTATCAAATTCATAATCAAATGAAAATGTTATCAGTGCAGAGAGGAACTCTGTATGGAATTTAAACAGCAAGAAAAATGTTTTTGTTATTGTTTTGTTATTTTTTTGTTATTTTTGTGTTAGAATGTGTGTCATTCAACTTTTTAAAATGACACATTTCCCTTTAAATGGGAAATCTTTATTTCACAGTAAAGATGAAATAAAATGCCCTTAACTTAGTTCCTTTCTGCAGAAATAGCTTTAAAAATATTTTATGCTTAATACATAGCAGAGGCATAGATGCTAATTATCATTTTTCAGGCATGAAAGACATACAAATAGACAAGCACAAAAAAATTAAATCTCTTCTAGAATGCCACTGTACTAAAATGGCATGTCAGGAAAACATCCTAACAGTGTATCCTAATATCTTTCTAAAGCAAGGTCTGTGCTATGTAAATAAAACAAAAACAAACAAAGCAATTAACTCTGAGACTCGAAATGAGTTTTTTTTTTAAGAATAACCGTATAAGAATACAGTGACTTAGCTACCACCCTTGGTAGCCTGAAGATTGCAAGTGTCTTGAATTTTTATATTGTTTGGAAAAATAAGATGTGCCCCAAGTAGCTGCCTGCTAGAGTGAGGCTGGAAGTCAGTAAAGGAAAATCAAAAATCGTCAAACATCTATCACAACAAAGTACTTTACATGTATTGTCTCAAATGCCATTCACAATAACTCTTCACACAAACGTAAATGAAGACACTAAAGTTCAGTGAGGTTAAATATCACAGCACAGGAGGAAACATAGTAAGAGATAGGATCAAATTGAGCTGAATCTAATCTCAGGGTTTGTCCACCATACTGTAAAGATTTCAATGAGCTGTAACTTAAACTAAAGTTAATATTTTATATAAGTTATATAAATGTATTTTTTTAAATAATGAGCAAAGCAGCATAGAAATTTGTGTAGTCAGTTAAAATTGTGTTTCAATCTGCTCTACCCTTTGATACCTATGTCTCCTTGGCCAAGTTACTTCATCTCTCCAAGTCTTACTTTCCATACCTATAAAATAGAGATAAGATAGTAATTATATTACAGGGTCATTGTAAGGGATAAAGAGATGAAAAATGTACAAGTTTTGGCAAATAGAAGGACTCAAGAAATGTCAGCAGTTATTATTGTGCTTAGCAATAGCATCACCATTGTTGCTCACTTGCATTTCCTGAACTACACCAGCTGGTTGATTTCCCTATGCTTTTCCAAACACTAAACCTTTATTCTGGAATGCCATAATTTCTTCTTGTTCAACAGAAAAATTCTTACTTCATAACTCAAGACACAGTTCAAGTGCCTAATGCTCTATATCATCTCTTTTCTTATTCTCCTCAGTCTCCACTGCACAATAATATATAAGTATATATTTAAATATTCTCTCATTTGTGTTTCCACTAATTTCTCTACATATTTCAAATTATAATACCTGTGAAACTTTTTGTCATCTTTTATTTACACTCTGCCTCACCTTATAAATTATAAAGTTTTGACTTTGTAATCTTAGTATCTACTACAGTGTTTGGCATTCAGTTAATAGTTGTGGATAAAATCAATAAATGTAAGAATGGATTACCACACTTTTATTAATATTAAATCATATTCAGTTTTATTAACAAAATTAGTGTTTATATTTTTAACAAAAATAACACCCATCCCACTAGCTGTCAGATAGTCTATTCAACTGGTGTTTTTATTCAAAGAAAGTACAACATAAACTTGATATGAGGATGAAATAAAATCCATGGATCAGAGAATGGGAGTTCTGAAGTAAGCTCCATGGGTGACCTTCACTAAGTTGAATCTCATCTCTTGTCCTTAGTCTGCCTCTGTGAAAGGAGGCCATTGCACTATATGTTCTCCAGAGCCCCTCCCAGCTCTCCCAGCATGTGGTGCTGGATTTCTCTGCTGATACAGAATCTAGGAAGTGTCTAATCAAGTACTGAGAACACAACACTGGAGTCTGTTGCATGTATTCTCAGACCAGAGCCGCTTATGCCAGCCAGACTTCAGGATTTCAACTGATATGCATCAAACATGAAAAAATATCAATGGGTTTGCACTGCAATAAAACTCAAATCATTTCACCGGTGATGTTACTTATTCTCATTGAATCTCAGAGATGAATATAAACCATGATCTTCTCTTTTCAAGGTGTCCCCATGGAAAATCAGTCATATATATGTGCCAGTGTAGACGCAAAGATTCACTCCAGTGACCAATAGGTAACTTGGAAAGAGACTGGAAGAATCAGAAGTAACCTGCTACTGTATTTCCTAAAATCACTGGCCCTTTCACTATTTTCACTTCGAGTTATTATGTATTGTGATAACTTGCCTCATTCCAGCCTACCTACCATCTTTCCTCTCTTCCTGATAGTTTCTTGTTCTCTACTCATGTCCAGCAAACTCTGGAACCAACATTGCTCTTAATAAGGAAAAAAAAAGGAAAATAGGGGTTTATTAATTTAATTAATGGCATAATTAATTCAGTGATTCAGCATTAAGCTAAACTTGTTGTGACTCCTGTTCTAATGGGTTTCTGACCTTGCCTGCTCCTAGGTCAGTGACTATTTCTATAAATCATGCTGTGGTTACTATTAAATGAAAGAAATATGTTAAAAATTGGAGCTTTCACTTAGGTTCAGGGCAGGATCCAAAGGTATTTTGCACATTAATGGCTCCTAAATACTTGTCTCAGGACTCGTGGTGAAAATACACTCATGTAGAGATATCCAGTTATTTAACCCTAAGAACTTCCTTTTAATCTGAGAGTACTTCCTTTTCATTTCTATATGAGTTTTTGTCATTTCTTTTATAAAATAATGGCTTTATAGTTAATAATTTTATTTGACATAGCAAAATAATAGAAAAGCTGCCTGTTTCATGGCTATGTGTCCGTGCGTGTGCGTGTGTGTGTGTTCTTTGTTGCCGTTTCTAACTCTGAATAATGCATAGCTTTGGGGATTAATGGTGTAAAACAAGGAAATAAGGAACCTGCCTAGTCTCACAATCAAAATTGAGTATCTCAGTCAGCTGTGGCATTGGAATATAAATAGAGATTAAAATCATTGTTGTGCCATTGAAACTGGACTTCTTTTCTCAGCTTATTCAGGACATTTTATACCAATCACATTGCATTTAAAATAACATTTGTCTTAAACTGCTATTAAAAGTTGGTGTAATAGGAAAATCAGATAGATATCCTTCATATCAGTGCAAAAATTTATTAACAAGGTGACCACGTTCCAATTACGTAAATTAGGCTTCGTTCTCCTTATCTATAGGATAAAAATTACAAAACCTGCTTTAGGGGTTGTTGTGAGAATTAAATGAGATAATGTGCATAAAGCATGTAGGGTAGTAACTGTCATTTAATAAATTATATTTATTATTAGCAATAAAAATAATTGCCTGTAAGATCACGGAGGGTAGAGAGCATATACTATTTTATTAACTGCTATGTTTATAGCAGTGCTTTGCCATAACATATGCTCAGTATTTATTAATATGATGAATTTAAAAATGATTGAACTGATAAATGAATAAATGAACATATGAAACATGACACTGATCTATTTAAGGAAGATTTCCTTATGGTCATCAGAAAGATTGTAGAGATCTTATTCACCAGACAATGAGACCTTGAAAACAGTATAATCTTCAGGAGAGTCAATGTAGACAAAATATAGATATCTAGACCAAAGTTCATAAATCCTCTCATTTCAATTAATGGTTAAATTGCACGGTATGTTTTTACTGACATGTTTCAACTTCCAAAATCCCTTTATTGAATCATTGTCAGGGGTTCTCAGAATATTCCAGAAGGATATCTGGCTCATTCTAGATATCTTTTTGAATTTGTGATGTCTGAACCAGCAACTAGCTTCAAGAGAGCACCCACCCATGGAGAAAGCATCTGTGATGCTAATATATGCATTTGTAAGAAAGTGGAAGGGGCTGGCCAAGTGGCGTGTTGGTTAAGAGCTGGTTTGGGACACCAGCTCTGAGCAGCAGGGCCCCGGTTCGGATCCCACATGGGGCCAGTGACACTGCCCTCTACAGCTAAGATGGTGAACAACAGCTCGACCTGGAGGTGGGCTGCCGTGAGTCGCCGGCAACGGCGTAGTCTGCAGCCCCTGCTGGAGTGGGCTGCCATAAGCTACCGTGAGTGGCCAGCAGTCAGCGTGAGCAGCCGGCAGCTGGTGTGAGCTGCCAAGACCCACCATGAGCCGCTGTCCAGAGGCCAGTGACCAATCTGCCTCATCTGGGAAGGGCACAATGATAATACCAACATGGGCCAGTGAAGCAACGTTCTCCACAACTGGACTGAAGAACAAAACGACAGCAACTTGTCTGTTCTCCTTCCCCCAATTCCCCAATAAAATCTTTAAAAAAAAAAAAGAAAATGGAAGACTGTAATGCTTTGTGTTATACCTTGAGCTTTTTTGGTAGATAGACACACACACACATGCATGCGTGCGCGCACACACATACATATATATTCAAAATCACTCCAAAGTCTAATAAGCAGTGATATTGCATTATACACATAAATCAAATAAATTGTTTTCCATATGTTAAATAGAATTGCTCTTCTCTAGCAATTTTCCTATATCTACAATGCTTTGGGAGGTAGAGCATTACAACAACATTGATCTCATTAAAATTCTATTTTCTACCATTCCTCCAGTTTCTTAAGTCTAATTCCCACTCTTTTTGTTTCCAAAGCTAGGCTTTCATAGTTTAATTATACTCAGTATATCAAACTTCAGCCAATAGTAAGCTTTATATGGTTTATAGAGATTTATAGTTTTTAGACTGTCTAACAAAGTTTTTCCATGGCCTGTATATATGAAATCTAGACCAGAAAGACTCCTGCCATTCTGATTATTGTTTTCACCATCCACTGTAATCTATGTCTTGCAAACATGTTTATTTTTTATACTATAAAATAAGAGCATAATGGATTCATTATTTACTGATTAAAATAAATCCTTTCTATCATTGCCATTTTCAATTAGCACTTTTAAGATTCATAATTCTATGAGTTTCAGATTCTGCATTTTGGAGGAAAAGTGGATTCCATTTTAAAGAAATTGGCCTTTGAAATTTCTCTTTTAAAATAAATTAGCAGGTAATAATTTCCTTTGCAATTAAAATGTCTTTACAAATGAAAGGGAATAAGTATGCTTCCTTTTACAGGAAGTTTATTTAGCCTATTGAAAATATTTATAATAAAACTTGATTCTTTAATAGAAAAAAAATCTCATAAATAGGATCTATTATAATTATGTGCAGTTAGATAAATACTGATATGTTGTAATTGGTGTAATTTAAGAGTCAGCAATGATTCCTGCTCAAAAGTATTCTCTCCCTCCCCACTACCCTACTCCCAGACCCTTCCAAATTCATGAAATTTTCCATTTATCTTTATTTTATTTAAAATGTTTAGCTTTAACTAAAGCATCAAGACACACATAGGGCATTTCACACTGATATTCCAGACTAAGATAATGATTTCAAAAGAAAATAATTAAAAAATCAGTTAGATGGCTCCAAAACCTTGCATCTACAATGAAGGTATCAGGGTTGAAATGAATGGTAACTAGAGAAGATGTTCTTGAAGACGATTTATATGGACAAAGCTAATCTGGGACCCCCACCCTGCTCCCTACATCCTTGCCCACACAAGTCTGGTAAGAGAGGCTCCAATGGGACCATTTAGAAAGCATAGTATGAGCCCCCTGGCAGCTGAGCCTCAGTGGACAATTGAAAACCCTCTCCCAAGAAATCTTGGTGGGAGGTGGCTGGCTAGTTTGCTGATGAACAGATAGAAGAGGTGACTGAATTCCTATGTCTGAACGTTTTCCGTGGTCCAGATACAAGTCTCAAACAAAAGACCTGGGTGTCTTTGGTTTTTGTTCAAGATCATTGCCTAGATCAGTAAATAAAGCTAAGTTGAGGGGAGTTATAGAAAATGCTGGATTTTGAGAATAAGCATTTAGTGTCAAAAGAATCAATCACATATATCAAGTGCATTGGCGGTGAAATGGGGACCTCCGTGAAAGCACCTGTGTCAGGTTTTTCCATTTGTCCCTCCAAATCAAATCACCACCCTTTTCCACCATACTCTCTGCCCCACAGCCCAGGTTTTATAAAGATGCTTCATTTTTCCCTGCTTTCATGTGGGTTTGGCTAATGGGAGGCATTGGGGGGTCAGAGGAGAGTAAGGCTGGGGTATTTATTTTCTGGTTGCTACTCAGAGGGGTTGCTATCAGCTACCGTGACCCTCTCCTGAAAACCACAGTTTCTGACAGGCAGACTTCTTCATACAGTTGCCCTCTCAGGGTCCAGGGACCATACCCTAATTTACTCCTTCAGGACTCGGGGTGGGTGGGCTCCCTACAGCTGCTAGCCCAGTGTCCTGCTGTATTCCATATAGGTTCCCATGAACCTTCTCCACACCTATGTAAATAGGCCCTTTAATACGTTCTCCTCAAATTACCAGCTTGTTGTACCAAGTTGTCTCTTGCTGGGGCTCTAACCAATACAGCAAGCCTAGGGGAAAAGTCAGCTTTCCACACACTTAGAGGCAGCAGTGACTTCCCTGTTCCCCTTACCTCTCCTCCTTCCCCTTGCTCCATGCCAGACAAGGGGAGAAAAAGAAATAAAAAGCTAATAACTTCTCTTTTCCAACTGTTGATCTTCTTCCTGAAATATGACCAAACTGTGGGAAATTGGGGTCCAATTAAAGTCAAGATGAAACTTTTGACTATTACATTCTGATTACTGACTAGAAAAAAGGAAGTGACACAAAACCCCTAAGATAACCAGAAAAGTTTTGAGATTGCTTGACTTTTCATCCAGGATTTGGGGAAGAATGGATCCCACTATATAAAATTAAAGGGATAGTAAGAGACACATATATAATTGCTTTATTTCACCTTCTTTTGGAACATCCTAGTTATTTTAATTTTAATTTTCAAAAGTTGCCTTGGAAGCCTGGATATGTACGATATGTGTAATTGGGAACAAATAGTACAAGGAAGGGGGTTTGCTAAGAAATATTTGGAATACTGACCATTCTCAGAGAGCTGACCAGATCAGAGGATGGTGTGCAAGTCAGTCTAAAGGAAAGGGGGGCATCACCAGGGGAGAACACATGAGAGCACTGAGTCCAGTTTTCGAGCGCTGTCACAGACTCACCTGGCACCCAGCTAACAGAATGACGCCAATTTAAAATTCACAATGCAACTTCAGAAAAAACCCTCCTCTATTCCAAGTGATAGTTATAAGACTAATGCCAAATACATCTTTCTAAGTTTCTTTTTCTCATTCAGAATAGTTCTGTGGAGAAAAAAATATGTACTTAGTAATCCAGAGGAGAGTGTTTAAGTCCTAACTTTTCCCCTTACTGGATGTGTGAACTTGGGCAAATCACATTGTCTCTATGGGTCTCAGTCTCTGCTTCTGTTAAATAAGGTGTAGGAACAGGCCCCTTGGGGTCCCTTCCAGGTCTGATCTCCACACACCAATGATTATTATTGGGAGTCCTTATGACTGTATTTCCCTACAAGTTAAGAACATTACTTTTTATTTCACTCCCTAGATGAAACAGTAGTGGAGGAATATTTTCAGCTTGCTGGTCCCTCAAGGAGAAGCAACTCACCTGGAGAGTGAAGATGGATAAAAGGTGGGGAGGACTATTGAAGTGTCTGCTGTGATTTTCCCTGTATTTCTCTTACTCAGTCACTGCCTCCACGGAAGGAAGTGCAATCTCAGGGACGTGCTGAATGGTGCTTAATTTAGGGATGAAAGAATAGGAAGCCCCTTTATGGCCAGGCTTAGTCCCCGCATCTAGTTTTATTAATTTTAGTTCCCCTGGAGTGAAGAGGAGCAAGTGACAAATCATAACAAAAACACAAAAGCAGGTAGGCACTGGTAGCAAAAGATACTCTCATTTTCTAGCCAATCAACAAGATTTAAAATAAAATGTCATTTGGCCAATGGCACATGCAATAGAGGCATGTGCTACCACATCCTTTCAAAAATGCAGAGGGCCGGCCGAGTAGCACGATGGTTAAGAACTCACTTGGGATACCAGAGGGCCCCGGTTCGGATCCCACATATGAGGGCCAGTGACACTGCCCTCCATAGCTAAGATGCTGAACAATGGCTCAACCTGGAGCTGGGCTGCTGTGAGTCGCCGGCGACGGCGTGGGCTGCAGTCCCTGTGGCAGTGGGTTGCCATGGGCTACCGTGTGTAGCCAGCAGCCAGCATGAGCGGCCAGCAGCCAGCGTGAGCGGCCAGCAGCCGCAGTGAGCGGCCGTCCAGAAGCCGGCGACTGATCTGCCTCACCCGGGGAAGAGCGCAATGATGGTGCCAACTTGGGCCAGTGAAGCAACGTCCTCCACAACTAGACTGAAGAACAAAACGACAGCAACTTGTTTGTTCCCCTTCCCCCAATTCCCCAGCACTGTTCCCATCCCCCCAATTCGCCAATAAAAATCTTTAAAAAAAAAATAAATAAAAAATAAAAAATAAAAATGCAGAATTAGTCAGTGATTCTTCTACAATCAATGCACAGAGATTTCTAGGGTCCTTTAGTAAGCTTTAATTAATGGTATTGAACAGAGCCCAGAAAACACCCATGTATCTGACAGGCAAAACTAAATACTGTATATTTAAAAGGAAAACTATAAAACAACCATTTGAAATATGCCTATGAATCTGAAGCAGTTCCTGCCATGATTTACCATCTCTTCAGGAGATTTATACATCACTTTACACCTTCTGTTTGGAAGGCAAACAAGATAACATCTTTGCTTCATTATTATTTAGCACTGAACAAAACTCAGTAAATTTAACTTAATAAATGATATCATACAGTTCAGTTTTGATGAGTTCAGTGGCTTAAATGTTAAGTTTTGTTTGTTTCATGAATACCCCCTTTCTTTCCCAAGGGTCAACTTCCCCACTCCTTGAGACTACACAAACTGGCCTACCCAGTAGAAGAGACAGACATCTAGGGAGTCATAAACCAAGCCTCCCTGAGCTGGGGCTATTTGGACGTGATGCTATATATTTGTTCCAGACATCAGGGAAGACTGATAAAGCAGCGCAAAGCTCTCTGTGAAGCACAGCTGAGTTGCAGGAGATCGCTGTGATGATAATCTCCAGAACAAACCATAAATTCTGGATTCAGAATTAGGAATGGCCTGTAAACCTCAAATAATGGGTGTCTAAATTGAAAATGAAACTATCGGTTGCCTGTAATATTTCTTGCCATCTGGCTGAGAGAGCTAGTAATGTTAGAGACAGGTGTGATCCTTTGGAATGTCTGCTGTTTGAAAGCTGAGGATATCAAGTCCTCCTTCCATCAACCTTAGGGAAACAAAGCTAAATGAACTAGCTACAAATCATGGGGCATAAGATAGATTTAGCAGTATGCAGCAAGAACATTTCATATTAACAAAAAATACAGAAAAGTACAAGTGTTGCATTTGATGAACCACACGAGCAAGCCCTAAAGGAATAAGTTCAAATGATTTACATGTGTCCTTTTTCACACTCATCTAAATATTAAAATAAAAAACAAAAAACGACTTTCTTGTACCTGATTGTAGGGAGGAGTCAGTCAATTTAGATTACATAACTATTTAAATATATGGAAGTTTGTGGATTCAGGATAATTGCTGATGAGTATTAATCCTACCAAAGCTGGGCTATGAAGCTGGGCCAGGATTTTTAGGCACTTTATTAAATAGGAAAGAATCATGTAAAATAAACACTTTTTTAATTAATGGTATAATTTATAAATAAGTGTTACTTGTTACAAGTATGTGAAATTTTTTTCTACTATATTATAAATAAAATGTCTTTTTGTTCTATTTATGTGCTTGCTAAACCTTTGTTCTTATAAAAACAAACTAAAATCAAGACAGATTAGGGGTTTCTAAATTCATGAAAATTTACTAATTCTTCTGCTAAGTCATTGTAAACATACAATCCATTTAATCAATACTTTAATTGTTATAATGCCTTGTGGAAGAACAGAAGATACTGATTCCTATGAGCAGTTGGTAGCGAAATGCAGTGGATTGTTTTCCATGTTGATATAGGCTAATGCTGTGCATGAAGCAGTTAAATAGTAATGTAGGTGGAGATAGGTCAGTGCTATTCAAAATATTTGACAAGCGAGCATGCATGAACACCAGCACTTCAGCATGGGCAGGGAGCACTTAGGGGCTATTGTCAGCTGGGTCAGAGCCATTACCTATCATTACTAAAGTATCTATATACTTAAGTCATCAGTCTTCTGGTAGGGGCAGGATGTTGCATGTTAACTCATAGACTACTGGAAAGATGACAGGAAAATATATTAAAACTGATTCAGAGCAATTGCAAGGCATACCTGGCAACTCTGTATAAACATTGTACCCCAATTAGGAGGTGTCTGTATTCAAAAGAATGTTCCCTTCCCTACCTTCTTGAACCTACAGGTCAGAAATCCTCAGATTAAAGAGAAAAAGAGCTAATACACAAAAATATTATTTCTGAATTAACATATAAAGCCATGGCCAATATTTTGCAGAGTATATGGAAGAGAAGCAAAGTCTAAATAATACCAATAGCATAACAACAATGATATTAAATGTTAATAGTTTACTTAAAATGTACCAAGCACTGACAGGGAAGATTCAAGATGTCAGAGCAGATAAACACTGTGCCTGCTTTCTTCTATGAACACATTAAAATTACAACTAAATTATAGAACAATCAACCTGGAAAACCATCTGAAGTCTGGTTGAACAGAAGTTTTATAGCTAAGGATATAAAGAGGAAGCCACGTTGAGACTGGTAGGAGGGGTGGAGACATGAAACGGGCTGGCCCCAAACCTCTGTGTGGCGGTTGAGAACTGGGAGAGATATCTCAGCCAAAGAGGTTCCCCCTGGAGAAGCGAGAAACCCCAGCTTCACACTGGCCTCCCCAGCCCAGAGTATTGGTGACAGGAAGAGAAGCTTCCACAACATCTGGCTGTGAAAACAGTGGTGTTCTGTCCAACAGGTGGGACAGAAGACTGTGGGAAACCCAGATAATCCTCTTAAACAGCCCACACACAGACTCTCTCACTCACAGGCACTCACCTTGGGCTCTGGCAGAGGGACAGTAACTTGGGGGGCGTCAGAGCAAGGGCTAGAGGACAGTTCTCATTTTCCCTGTGTTGGGTCCTTCTCCTCTGCAGCCAGCAGGTATGTACCATCTTTCCTGTGTTGACCCCACTCTCTATGCTTATGGCCAAATTTGCATCTGACTGGCCTGGTGAACTCTACTGCTCTACCCAGCTGACTGACTGGGACCCAGCCCCACCCAACTTGCCCAACACCAGAGGCACTTTCTCTGAGAACAGCCAGCCCCACTGGTACTGCACTCTTTCTTGGAAAACTATTGAAGCCTGCAGGACCCAGGCAGGTGGCAGCTGGCCTCTGAGTGCTCTGAGACTTTTGCAGAGTAGCTCCAGGTTTAGCACTGGCACCAAACCAGAGTCTATATTAACTTGTTGACCGCAACTCATCCCATTCTAGAGACTCTCTGAGACCCTGCCTCACCCAACTCATGTACGGCATGAGGCTTTATCACAGGTTGAACCTTAAGAGAGCTGGCAAATGGCAGCAGGCCTCAGGATGGCCTGGCTTTTGTGGAGCTACCATAGGCCGGGTACTGGTAGCAGACATCCTAAGTTCCCAGTGTGGCTTCTCCCACTCGCCTCCAGGGTTAGCACAGGCAGTGAACAACAGATCATGTTGTAGCTCTTACTAGGTAGTCCATGGCCGGTTGGTTACAGGCAGTGGGTGACCTAGACCTGTGCCAAAGCCCCTCACAAGCGGTCCCAGAATGAACATACTTGGAGGTTGGCTTCAGGCCACAGTAGAGCACCACCCAACTAGGCCCACAAGTGGCACACCCAAAGGGCAGTGTCAACAGGCACCACAGTCCCACTCAGTGGGATAAGCACCCCCTGCACAGCAGCCTGTAAGCTGTGGACATGGGCAAAACCCACAGCCAGTCAGCCTGAGGGTCAATCCTACCAATTGATGTGCCAACAGTAATCAAGGCTCAATTATAACAGGAGAGCACACAAAACCTACACAAAGGACATTCCTGGCACACCCGGAGCAGATGAGCAGGAAGACTGTGCCAGGGTCCTATAGGGCACCTACTACATAAGGTCACCGGCCAATATTGGAAGCCATAGTGGATCTACCTCATACATAGAAACAAACACAGAGAGGCAGCCAAAATGAGGAAACAAAGAAATATATCCCAAATGAAAGAACAGAAAAAAAACTCCAGGAACAGAACTAAACAAAATTGAAGTGAGCAACCTACCAGAGACAGAATTCACAACAATAGTTACAAGTATGCTCAAGGAACTCAGTAAAAACTTCAGCAAAGAGATAGCAAGGATAAAAAATGACATTGAAACCATAAAAAAATAACCAGTCAGAAGTGAAGAATACAATAACTGAAATGAACAATGAACTAGAAGGAATCACAAGCAGACTAGCAGAGAATCAAATCAGCAATTTGGAAGACAAGTTAGCAGAAAACATCCAACTGGAACAGCGAAAAGCAAAAAGAATCCAAAGAAAAGAAGATAGTTTAAGAGACCTCTGACACATCCAACATAACAATATTCACATCACAGGTGTACCAGAGGAGAAGAGAGAAAGCCAGGGATTGAGAACCTATTTTAAAAAAATGATGACTAAAAACTTTCCTAACATAGTGAAGGAAATAGACATACAAGTCCAGGAAGCACAGAGAGTCCCAAACAAGATGAACCCAAACAGGCCCATACCAAGACACATTGTAATTAAAATGGCAAATGTTAGAGAATCCTAAAAGCAGCAAGAGAAAGGGAACTAGTAATTTATAAGGGAGCTCTCATGAGATTATTGGCTTATTTCTCAACAGAAAATTTGCAGGCCAGAAAGGATTTGCACAAAACATTCAACGTGATGAAAAGCAAAGGCCTACAAGCAAAATTGCTCTACCCAGCAAAGCTATCATTTACAATCAAAGGACAGATAAAGAGTTTTCCAGACAACAAAAATCTAAAGGAGTTCATCATCACCAAACCAGTATTACAAAAAATGTTACAGAGACTTCTTTAAGATGGAAAAAAAAATCAAAATTATGAATAATAAAATGGCAATAATAGCTACATATCTATCAGCAATACTTTCAATGTAAATTGATTAAATGCTCCACTCAAAAGACATAGGAGGCCATCTGGCCCGCTAAAAATATTTACAACATTATTGATTATATTCTCCAGACTGTCTTTTCTATCCCTGAGGCCATATTGTAGTTACCAATTTGTATTGGACTCATGTCTTGTTAGAGAGACCACATCATAGACGGTGTAGAGGCCCAACCACTGCACTGTATTTCTGAAGCTGATGCTAAATAATACTGTATGTCAACTATAATTACATATACATATAGTCACAGGATGTGGAGTAGAGTGTGGGAATGGAGTCAATGGAATTGTAACAGATAAGTATGATATCGGGAGTGGGAGGGCAGTGGATGGGGGAGGGGAGCTGTTACTTTGTGAGGGGTGAAAAGGATAACTATTACATTGTTCTGTACACCTGAAACAAATAATAATAATAATAATAATAATAATAATAATAATAATAATTTTCTTTAAAGAAAGAAAAAAAAAGAAGACATAGGAGGGCTGAATGGATAAGAAAACAAACCCTTACACATGCTGTGCATAAGAGAATCATTTCGGATCGAAAGACACACACAGATGGAAAGTAAGGGGAAGGCAAAAGATATTTCAGGAAAATAAAAATGGAAAAAAACAAAAATCTGGAGTAGCAATACTTATACTAGACAAAATTAACTTTGAAACAAAGGCTATAACAAGAGACAAAGAAGGACCCAGTAATCTCACTTCTGGGTATTTATCCGAAGAAACCCAAAACACTACTTTGAGGTGACATGTGCATCCATATGTTCATTGCAGCATTATTCACAGTGGCCAAGATGTGGAGGCAGCCTGGGTGTCTGTCGATGGAAGAATGGATAAAGAGGAGGTGGTACAGGGCAAGCCAAGTGGCGCGTTGGTTAAGAGTTGGCTTGGGGCACCAGCTCTGAACAGCAGGGCCCCAGTTTGGATCCCACATTAGGGCCAGTGAGGCTGTGCCCTCTGCAGCTAAGGTGGTGAACAACAGTTCAACCTGGAGCTGGGCTGCCGTGAGTTTCTAGAAACGGCGTAGGCAGCAGCAGGGCTGCAGCAGGCTGCTGTAAGCTACTGTGGCTGACAGTTGTCATGAGCTTCCAAGAGCCACCATGAGCGGCAGTCCAGTGGCTGGTGAGTGACTGCCTCACTCGGGAAGAGCACAGTGATAATACCAACATGGTCCAGTGAAGCGACATCCTCCACTACTAGACTGAAGAACAAAAGGACAGCAACTTGTCTGTTCCCCTTCCCTGATTCCCCAACGCTGTTCCCCTCCTCTAATTCCCCAATAAAATCTTTAAAAAAAGAGGAGGTGGTACATACACACAATGGAATATTGCTTGGCCATGGAAGGGAATGGGTTCTTGCTATTTGTGGTGGCATGGATGGACCTGGAGGGTACAGTGCTGAGTGGAAGTGTCAGACAGAGCAAGACAGATGCAATGTGTTTTCACTTATGTGTGGGATCTAAAAAACAAAATGCACAAACAAAACAGAAATAAACTCATAGATACACAGAAGATATCAATGGTAGCCAGATGAGAGGGTGTTGGGGGTAAATGAAAAAGGGGAAGGGATTAAGAAGTACAAATTGCTTGTTACACAGTAATCATGGGGATATAGGGCACAGCATAAGGAATATAGTCAATAATATTGTAATAACTATGTATTGTGTCATATGGCTACTAGATCTGTTGGGGTGATAGATGAGAGGGGTTTGGGAGGCAGGGTGAAAAGGTGAAGGAATTAACAAGTAAAACTGATAGTTACATAATAGTAATGGTGGTGCTATGTAAAGCACAGGGAATATAGTCAATGATATGGTAATAACTATGTTTAGTGCCTGGTGAGTACTTGACTAGTTAGGGTGATCATTCCTTAAATTATATAAATATAAATGTGTAACCACTATGCTATACACCTGAAATTAATATAAAATAATACTGAATGTCAACTGTAATTGAAAAGCATAAAAAGGGGGGGTGGGTAAGGTGAAGGGGAACAAGAGGTCCAAATTTCCAGGTATAAAACAAATATGTCATGGGAATGTAATGTACAGTATGGGGAATATAGTACATAATATTGTTATAGTATAGTACAATGTCAAATGGTGGTTGGACATTATGGTGATCACTTCTTTAGGTATATAAATGTTGAATAACTATGGTGCACACCTGAAACTAACATAATATTGTATGTGAGCTATATTTTAATAAAAAAATTTAAAAAATTAAATAAATTGATAAAAATGTACCAAGCACTAAATCTACAGACATTATTATTTTTTTATTGAGTTCTGTCAATTACCATATTAAATAATCACTGTCTGTTTTTTTCATGAGCAAACTGAGGCTCAGAGGAGCAAACTGTTCTTCATAAACACAGGGCTAGTATGTGATAGACCCAGACTTAGAACATAGGCCTGTCTCACAAAAGAGGACTACCAGAACTGCTTCAGAAAGTGACAAGAATGATGAGATAAGGGTGTTCAAAGCAAGGAGGAGTATTTTAAGGGAAATTAACGGCAATGTGTCTTTTACTGTAATATATATATATATATATATATATATATATATATATATATATATATATATATATATATATATATATATATATATATATATATATATATATATATATATATATTTTAATTTAAACATTCACCATATTTTTCATCATGCTTTATATATACAATGGAATATTACTCAGCCTTAAAAAACAAAATATTGCCACTTGTGACAATGTGGATGGGTCTTAAGAGTATCATGCTAAGTCAAATAAGTCAGATGAAATAGGATAAGAATCATGTGATTTCACTCACATATGGATATAAAACAAAAAGCAATAAACGAAGAAACAAACTCATAAACACAAACAGTATGATAGGTTATCAAAGGGGATGGGGCTGGGGGAGGATAAAGAGGATAAAGGGGGTCAAATATATGGTGATGGAAGACCAGCTTTTGGGTGGTGAGCACATAATGCAATATGCAGATGATATATTATAAAATTGTATACCTGAAACTTGTTATTAACCAATGTTACCCCAATACATTTAATTAAAAATAAGTAAACTGGTAGAATCATACATACAAAAATGTACCTTAAGTTAGATTAGCATATATTAACTGAAAAGAAGCCACATACAAAAAAGCAATATCCCAGCAAAGAAAAATGTTTGACAACAGCAGTGTGAAACACGAAAGAGAACCACCAAGCAATGGGAGAAGAGACACAATGTTTTACAGAACACATGTTCATTTCTTTGCATTTTTGGTGCACAGGAAATTAAGTTTAACATCAAAGAACCACTAGAGAGTTTATATATTTGTGATATGCCATAATCAATTTACAATAAAATGTATATTATTCTCATATCTTAGGTAATAAGATTTGTCATCCTTGGGCTGGCCGAGTGGCACGATGGTTAGGAGCTGGCTTGGGACGCCAGAGGGCCTGGGTTCAGATCCCACATATGAAGGCCAGTGACACTGCCCTCTACAGCTAAGATGCTGAACAACAGCTCAACCTGGAACTGGGCTGCAGAGAGTCGCTGGCGACAGCGTAGGCTGCAGCCCTTGCCGCAGTGGGTTGCCATGGGCTACCGTATGTAGCCAGCAGCCAGCACGAGCAGCCAGCAGCCAGCGTGAGCGGCCAGAAGCCGGCGACTGATCTGTCTCACCCGGGAAGAGCGCAATGATGGTGCCGACTTGGGCCAGTGAAGTGACGTCCTCCACAACTAGACTGAAGAACAAAAGGACAGCAACTTGTCTGTTCCCCTTCCCCCAATTCCCCAGCACTGTTCC
>NW_017731365.1:86049-97191 GCF_001890085.2 Hipposideros armiger
ATCCAGATATTTCAGCTCCTCCTTTTCCCTCCAGTAGCTCATCAAGGCCTTCCATTTATGCTACTGGGATCCACTCACTTTTTTTTTTTTTTTTTAGCTGAGCCATCCTGCCACCTGTTGGCAGCTCAGCTCGGGCCGGGATTTGAACCGCTGTTAGAGCTCGCAGCCTTAAGCAAGCTCTTAACCAACTGAGCCACTCGGCCAACCCCATCCACTCACTTTTATCTGCACCACCATTACCTTAACCCTTCATTGCCTGTACAACTCTAATGGTTCTATAACTGGTGTGTATGTACCTCTTCCCGGCCTTCCGGCTAAGATCAAGTGTAGTGGAACTGGTGTACCTGCAACTTTTCACCCTCCTAGTCTCCTAAACTATACGTTCTTCACTCCGCAGTCAGTGTGATTTTAAAATAAATAAATCATTACAAATTCTCTTCATGTTGTGTCCCTATCTTTAAAATCTATCCATGGTTTCCCTTTGAAAGATTTTAAATAAGACCCACATCTTTACATCCTTAAAGTCCCTGAGGCCATGATTTGGCCTCTGCCTAACCATCTCTCCAGCTCCACCACAGGCCACAAATCTTTGTTCTCTGTGTTCCGACCGTCAAGATTCTTAAACATGCCGTTCCTTCCCTCTCCACAGGGCTGTTTATGTTGACCTATCAACTCAAAATTCTCTTCCCACTCTTCAGCCCCTGTAATCTTATCCTGGTTATTTCCTACTCACCCTTAGAATCTTAATTCCAATGCTACTTCTGCCAGGAAGGCTTCCTGGACTCAAAGCAATTACACATCCTTATTGCAGCTTGTGAATGTAAATTCATGTTTGTGATTAACTGATTCATGCATAGCTCCCCCAACAAATAGACAGGAAATACTAGCAGGGTAAAGGACTGAGTCACTTTCGTTCACCACTCTCTCCCCAGCATTTAGTATATGCCTGAAACTTATGAGCCACAATAATTATTATTGAATAAGTTAATAGACTAAGTACTCATATTGATAAGAATACTGGGTATTTCTATTATATAAGAATATTGGGACTGAATAGGCCTTATTACAATCAAGACTGTTTTGTCAGAGTAAGCAGTGACTATGTAAAAATACCATCTTACCAATGCTAACTTTTACATGAGTGGGCTACACATTATAATCATCCACGGTCACCTGGTATACGTTTAACTTGTACAACTGCAAAAATATATAAGATTTCATTGGGAAGATGGCACACCATATGGGAGAATAATGATACTTCAACAGGACTATTTTGTAAAACATTTTTAAAAGATGGTTATATTATACTTAAATATAAATTATGATGACACATTTACCTCTTGAACTTATTTCACCAGTGGCTTGTGTAGCTTTAATGCCTTAATATACCAAATGCTATTTTAAAATGTCTTATTTATATTAGTATTTACATTTTAAAGAAGAGGAAATAGAGTCAGATACATTAAATTTCATGAGTGGTAGAGTTCATTTTACTTACACTATACTATACATATTTTAAATGTTTATCAGTATTTTCAACATTTTTATTGTAACATCCTTTGAACTTGAGCTGTTGTTTAGATGCCTGTTAGGTAGGCTCATGACATCTGCTCTGTTGATGTGTCAGTATACTAATGTTTCTGCAAATACATAAAAAGCACTTCTATTTATTCCAGTACTGGGATCACATTCCTAACCTTCCCCCTACTTGAGTTATATCTAGTTGGTTCTCATATGACACATTAGTCACAAGTACAGTAATCCACCAGCAAATTTGAAATTTTGAGTCACTAAAGATCAAAGTATCCCACTCATCTTCTGTTGAGACAACCATTTAATTGCAGGCTAGTACATCTGAATACTAAACATTTAAGCTCAAATTACCTGCTAGAAATAGATCCTAATAAACTTGGTTAAAGCAAAATTGGGCCCTGGTTTAAAAGATCACAGAGATATCATAATAAGAGAACCAGAAAAGGTTGAGAAGCCCCCACAAAATTCCAATCAAATGCTTCAATTTTTAGGCCTTAAACAACAACCATCCTTTACTTGAACAAGCTGGGAAAATGTCATGTATCAAAATCAAGTATATTAAGGATGTCTAAAAGACAGCTGTCTGAAAGACCAAATGAATATTAACAACGAATGAATGAATGAATGAATGAATGAATGAACAAATGAATAAATAATGAAAGAAAATTCAGCTGTAGCCAAAAGCATAAAGGCTTCTGAGGCCTTGTGCTATGTATCAAAATAAAAGTGATCCCAGGAGGATGTTCTAGCCATCACTCTCCAATAGTGTAAATGCTTTCACAGAGTCCATGGATGTTGAGCTATCTAAGTTTTTTATTATTATCATTTTTCTTATCCTTCATCATTATCTTTCTTTCCTTTTGTACTTATAGTCTTGAAACACACAAATATAATAGCCATTCTGTGGGTTTAAAGTCTGTTGATGCAATTTCAAGAAAAGAAAAAAACAACTGGAATTAGTGAAGAGCTTGTAAATTTGTTATTTCCTACTGACTAGCAATGCCAAGAAAGTGAACTTGTTGACCGCCAAAGTGCCTCAAGTGATTATGTTTTCTTTCTTTAGTCTGTGTTTATTTCCAATTCCTCAGACCCAACCGAAGTCCCAACACAGAGAAAGCATATTTGTTGAAGCTGAAAAATAATTTAAATATATCACCTGGACACTTGTATGCTAAGTGTTGTAAGGCAAAATGCCTTCAGCGAGGTGATACCTCTGTGGTGGTTAAATTATGGTTCCCAGGATGGCAGTCTTGCATTTACAGCACACTAGCAGCCCCACAAAGATACAGTTCACTGCCTCAATGGATTCAGCAATGAAAAGGAACACATTTAAATACTAAAGCTATTGTGCATGAATAAATGGCAAAATAAAGGAAACCCTTTAGCTGCTTTCCAGCAGTTTTACCCACAACTATTCAATTTCTCTTTATTTGTTTCTCTTAATAACTTTATTCCCTAGGTAAATGTGGGACAGCACAGTGCTATTGTGACCTTGAATTTGGTATAAAGCCAGTAATACATACTGATACCGGCAATAGCTCTGTGTGTGTGTGTGTGTGTGCGTGTGTGTGTGTGTATGTGTGTGTGTGTGTGATTTTCCTGTTTTTAAAGGACTTTTTAAAAAATTTATTTATTTAAAGGAAAACCAAACCAAGGGTTTAGAGCTTGCTTTTTCAAAAGTTCCCGTGATTGTACTGGCCCTACACCTCAAGTTATTTCTTTCATCTCTACTTGGAGGAATTGGGCAGTGTTGTGCCTGGATATTTTCTTCAGTCTGCAAATTAAGTTAAGCTTGTGGAGTAGGGAAAGTAGGTTAAGATGAGCATTAACATAATTATTTGCAGATGTAAAATTTCATATTTGTTACCTCATTTAATATTTCCTTAAATTTCATAATGTCAACATACCATATATTAGATCCCTTATTAATTATTATAGATTTGTTTAGTATGTACTTACCGTATTTGCCGGCATATAAGACGATTTTTTGGCCCTGAAAAATATGCCTCCAAGTGGGGGGTCGTCTTATACGCCAGGTACACTTCAGATAGACTGCCCATAGTGCTTGCCCCGTGCCATAGTGGCCTCCCGATGCCCGCCCACTTCATTCCACATACCGTTCAGGCATCAGCAGCACTGCTGGGTGTATGCTCGGCTGTTATGCGATTTTGCTGTTATGCGATTTTACCACACTCGCAAAATCGCACACAGCCGACCATATAACAAACTCTGTATTTTGAGTGGAAATGTTAGGGGGTCGTCTTATACGCCGAGTCGTCTTATACACCGGCAAATATGGTAGATTGGCCTTTGATATATAATTTACCACAAAAAGGCTATTAACACTGTACATGTTCCCTACTTTCTTTGATATGTTTGGTCATCAGCTCAAGAGAGAAACTTTCAAAAATCGCAGGTTGAAACTTTCAAAAATTGCTTATGTCTCAATTGTCAACAAAGAATTAAAGCTTAGAAATACCAAACCTCATTTGGCTAGCACATATTACACAGTATCCTCTAGCTTTCACCAAAATACTCATGAAAACATATGAATAAAGTTGAAAAGGAATAACAATATCATAACTATGTCTTGCAGTTAATCTATGTTTAGGTTACTGATTATCATTCAGTGAGTTGAGTGTTTTCAAAAGTGAAGCTGATTTAAAGTTTGTTTCAAGGAAAACACTTGATGAGTAAAAGTACAGGTGGTGTTTAGATATGGAAAAAAATTTTGAACATGATGGAAGAATGATGGAAGTTTAGGAAACTGTGTAGTTTGTTGCAGGTACAACTATTTTAGGTAAGCAAATGATTGTCTACCAATTCAAATCAGTGGCTCTTTCTACATCTAGTCTGTGATTCCACATCTCAGAAAATACTGGGTAAAATGAAAGGAACTACAGATAGTACATTGAAGTCTAGGAGTTGAGGACCAAACAGATACATTTCTTTAAGTTTAAGTGGTCATACAAAAAGATTCTAATATGAGTGTGTAGTGAGTTTTATAGTCTTTTTATCATATACTTCATCTGTTCAAGGTCCCTGAAAGCCAAAAAATTAGGGGTGAAAAATAATTTTTCAGGCCTGTTAAGCCATATTAGATAAAAGCCTAGTAGACATGTACAATTGCTCTATGAACCACATGCATTAATCTGTCAGGCATCTACAAATCTGAAGGTTTTGCAGCCAGCTAAACAAAATAAAGTGTACAATTAAACAGAGTATAATTCAAAGGTAATACATATACACAGTTCCTTAATAAACATTAAGCCATTAAAGAGCTTTCCTCACTCATGTACTCTAGAGCAGCGGTCGGCAAACTTTTGAGATGGAAGAGCCAATCCTGTCCCTCGTAACTATTTAAAAATTATTTGAGAGCCATAAAACAAATGAAATCACCATTATGTGAATAATATCCTTTAAAATTTTTATAAATGAAACTATGATACTTTTATTTTCATTTTCAATTTTATTTCAGAGCCACATGTACATACCCAAAGAGCCGCATGTGGCTTGCGAGCCACAGTTTGCCGACCCCTGCTCTAGAGTAAAAAGGAAAAGGGAAAAATGCGTGGTTTAAAAATTACAAAGAGAGCTAAACCAAAGTTTGACAGAATCCAAATTAGGTCAATGATTTAGTTCATTGTCAGAACAAAATTCAACACCCTTAAATGAACATTAAAATAAACCAGGCCTCTAAAATATATGATCTGCAATATTTAACTTATAATAAAAATTAAATAGGCATGTGATAGAGCAGGAAAAGGTGAATGTTAAGAACTAAAAGAGCCAATAGAGATGTCTAGACATTTTCTAGATAATGGAATTAACAGACAAGGATATCAAAATAGCTATGACTAAAACTTCAATGAAAATGAGTACTCAATGAACAAGATGTATGAAAACAAAGAAAATTACACAGGAAATTTGAGCCTATAATGTATCAGATGGATATTTTAAAACTGAGAAATATAATATCTGAAGTAAACTCATTGTACAGGATTAAAAGATTAGACACAGAAATAGATGGGATTAGTACATTTGAAGAAAAGTCAGTACAAAATATCCAAACTGAAACACAAACATACAGGTGGGAGGAACACAGGGAAGAACATTATGAGAAATGTGGGATGTGGTCAAAAGATCTAGCAGACATTTAATAGGTGGGCAAAAAAGAATACAGAGAGAATGAGACTGAGGCGATATTTGAAAAAATAACGGCTAAGAATTTTACAAATCTGAATTTAAAAACAAACAAACAAAAAAACAGATTCAAGAAGCTCAGTAAATGCCAACTATGATAAATTCAAGGAAAACAGAACTAGGCACATTCCAGTCTAATTACATTAGAGCAAAATTAACAACACTTAAAGAGCAACAAGAGAAAATGACTCACTATTTTTAGGGATACAATAATACAAGGTCTGACAATTAAGTTTGTGAACTTGCCACTGTGCACTTACATTGGCAGTACTGTACAAATAGCTTGGTAAGGTTTCATAGCCTTGGTGTATCAGTGTCTCACAGCTGTATTTGGGCTGACGTGTGGTGGTGTCTTCCTGAGTGGCATTCATTATCATTGTTGCATCTTTTTGTGTGCCATGGCAAAAATGTCTGAGCTTGAATCAGAGCAATGAACAAACATTAAATTTCTTGTTAAACTTGGCAAGAGTGGGAGTGAGATCAGGGACATGTTAGTCCAAGTTTATGGGGATAATGCCATGAAGAAAACGGCAGAGTACAAATGGATTAAACGTTTTTCTGAGGTGAGAGAACGCGTCACTGATAAAAAGAGGTCAGGGCGGCCAGTAAAAAACAGAACTGATGAAAACATTGCAAAAATTCATCGAATTGTGTGTCAAAATTATCAGCTGACTGTGAGAAGCATAACAGACCAAGTAAACGTCAACAGAGAAACAGTTAGGAAAATCTTAACTGAAAATTTTGGCATGAGAAAGGTGTGTGCAAAAATTGTCCCAAAGGAGCACACTGGTGGACAAAAACAAAGGAGAGTAGAAGTTTACCAAGACCTTTTCAAGAAGCAAAACAATGTTTTGGGCCATGTTATCACTGGTGATGAAACATGGGTGTACCAATACGACCCTGAAACAAAGCATCAAAATGCACAATGGAAGTCAGCCAATTCTCCATGATCAAGAAAGTTCCATCAGTTCAAATCAAGAGTCAAAACAATGTTGCTAAACTTTTTTGATATCAGAGGGATTATTCATTATGAATTTGTACCAACTGGAAAAACAGTTAACCAAGTTTACGATTTAGAAGTGCTGAAAAGGGTGCATGAAAAAATTAGATGAAAACGACCTGAACTTTTCACCAACAATTCATGGCTCTTGCATCACGACAATGCACCAGCTCACACAGCACTGTCTATGAGGGAGGTTTTAGCCAGTAAACAAATAACTGTGTTGGAACACCTTCCCTAGTTGCCTGATCTGGCCCCAATGACTTCTTTATTTACCCAAAGATAAAGGAAATATTGAAAGAAAGACATTTTGATGACATTCAGGACATCAAGGGTAATACAACAACAACAGCTCTGATGGCCATTCCAGAAAATGAGTTCCAAAATTGCTATGAAAGGTGGACATCAGCACATAGCTTCCCAAAGGGAGTACTTCGAAGGTGACCATATTGATATTCAGCAATGAGGTATGTAGCACTTTTTCTAGGATGACTTTGCAAACTTAAATGTCATACCTCATCTATACAACAGTGATAAATGTTTAAAAAATATGCTAGGTTACTCCAAAGGGTCTTTCAATAAAAATAAAAATCATAAGTGATAAAAGAAGCACTGTATCATAGCTTCTTTGGCATCATTTTGTTGTTTTGTTTTCTTTCTTAGTGATATGTAAGTTAATGTATCTTGCTATCCATTCACTTTTAAATTCGATAAAACACAGCAATACTTTGAATATTAAAACTGCAGACTTGAAGAAATCCAGAAACAGTGTTTTATGTGGATAAAAAACAATGAAATAGGCAAATATTTTAGACATTGAGCTATAAAAAAATGAAAATAAGACAAAAAACAAAATAAATAAAATAAGGCAATTTTTAAATGTTTCTAATAAACTTAAAAATGTTATTGAAATTTAAAAATTTCTGGAAAAGTATAACACACTTTGTCGCAGAAAGATAGACAATAAAACAAACAAAAACTGAATGAATAAAGCTTTTTAAAAGTTATCTCCACTAAACCCTTTTTGGATTTAACTTAATCCTCTATAGTTTTATACATTAACTTTTACAAAGTCTATATGCTATATAATCTCAGGCTCTGAATTTATTTCAGAATATAAAAATTTTGGAAATGTTTTAAGTACTATACCATTATATATAACTCTGTCTATGAAATTTTAAAATCTCAATAAAGTGGATGTCTCTAACTGACTTAAAAAAGACGGTCTGAATAAGCCAATTAATGAAATAGCCAAAAGATTTTCATATAATTTTAAATAGACTTTAAGCTCCGGTGGCTAAATGGTAAGTTTTTTTAAACTTTTAAGGAATAAGGCTTTTCAAAAACTCTCATTTAGTATGAATTTTTCAGAACAAATAAAAATACAGAAGACTTTCAATCCATTTTACTTGCGTGTATAAGCTTATTTAAGCTAACAAAAACAGCACCAAAACAACAGAAAAAGACACAGTAGATCTCATCTATGAAAACAGATGTAAAATATTCCTAAATAAAATATAATCATGTTTCACATGACAAATACAATTCAGATCTTAGATGGTTCCACTAGTGAATTCTAACAAAAGTTTAAAGGAGTCATATTAATCTTACACAAAATTTTAAAACTTACAGAAAGAAGGAACATTGTCCAACTCATTTATGATGCCAACATAACTCTAATACCAAAACCACACTAAATTATTAAAAGATAAAATCATAGGCCAATTCCCTTTATAATTACACATCCAACAATCTTTAACAAAGTATTAGCAAATCATATTCATCATTATATACAAAGAATAATACATCTCAGCCAACTAAGCTTTATCTCAGGAATGCAAGCCTTGTTTAATATTCAGAAATCAGTATCATTCACTACATTAACAGAATAAAGGCAAATAATGATATGATCATTTACATATATGCAGAAAAAGGCATTTGGAAAAATTCAACACCCATTTATGATAAAATCTCTCAGCAAACTAGGAGTAGAAGTGAATTTTCTCAGCCAAAGATAAATCTGTAGCTAATATATTTTTTTTCTTCTTAGATTATAATTAAAATAAGAATGTCCATTCTCCACTCCTGTGTTCAATATTATGCCGGAGGTCCTAGTGAATGCAGTGAGTCAAGAAAAATAACTAAAAGGCATAAAAAATATGAAGAAAGAAAAAAAACTGTCTCAGAAAACATGATTCACAGACATGATTATGGACAGAAAAATCACAAGATCAATGTAAAAAAGTCAATTATATGAGTATATAGTAGTAAGGAACAAATAGTAAATGAAATTTTTAAAAAATATATCATTCAAAATAGCATCATATATAAAACACTCAAGAATAAATTTAATTTAAAAATATATAAAACTTCATACTGCAATATTTCTGAGACAAAGTCAAAAAATCTTAAGCAAATGGATACTTATGACATACATATATTGAAAAAGCAAACATTGTTACAGTGTCAAATCTCTGAAAGTTAATCTATAAATCAATGCAATCTCAATCAAAATCTTAGCAGGCTTTTACTGTAAAAATTGGCAAGCTGATTTAAAATTTATATGGAAATACAAAGAATCTAGAATAGACCACACAACCTCAAAAAAGAAGACCAAAGTTGGAAAAATAATAGCACTTGATTTCAAAACTTCCTGTAAAGCTACTGTATTCAAGAAAATGTGCAAAAGGATATAAAAATCAATAAAACAGAAAAGAGAGTCCAGAACTACACCCATATTTATATGGTTAATATACATATTTTACAAAGCCTCCACAGCAATCAGTGGGAAAAAGTAAGTCTTCAACAAATGGTGCTGGAACAACTAGATAACCATGTTTTAAAATGTGAACCTCAAATCCTTTCTTACACCACACACAAAATTAATTTGAAATGGTACTTAAATGTAAAACCCTGGAGCAGAAGTTTTTTTGAAGAAAACATATTTGTAATCCTCAAGAAGGCACAGGTTTCTTAGACATGATACAGAAAGTACTAACTATAAAAATATATGACAATTAGACTGCCCATAAAAAGACACTTAAGAATATTAATAGGCATGCCATAAATTGGGAGAGAATGTCACAATACAAACATCTAATAAAAGACTTGTATGAAGAATACATAACTCTTTTAACACAATAATACAAGGACAAATAAAAACAATAAAAAAGGGCAAAATTTTTTTCAATAAACACTTCACAAAAGAAGATATACAAATGTTCAATAAACACACGAAAACTTACTCTACACTAAATAAGCTTATGAAACTGAATACCATTTTAACATCCACTAATATACCTAAAATTAAAAAGACTGGCCACACCAAATGTTGGTAAGTTGTGGAACAAACCGGAGCTCTCTTACATTTCTGGTGGGAGTATAAAATGGTACTACCTCTTTGAAAAAATATTTGCCAATTTACTTTAAGATTAAATATATATCTATGACCAAACAATTCCAATCAGCATGTGTCTAAGAGAAATTAAAATATACATATCAACAAATAGAATTATATGAAAATATTCATAGTCATTTTTATTATTTTTTTATTGTGAAATATACATTTTTTAAAATTAGTTTCAGCTGTACAACACAGTGCAATAGTTATATTTTTACTCCACGAAGTGACAATCCCCTCCCCCAATCCGCTGCCCCACTTCCCCCCCACAATATCATATTTATCTATTACAATTCCCTCAACTCTATTCCCACACTATACTCCACGTCATATATAAGTGAATATATATATTCACTTACAGTTGACATACAATAGTATACAATATCAGCTTCAAGTGTACAGTGCAGTGATCAAGCCTCTACCCCATCCATGATGCGGTCTCCCTAGCAAGACATGTGACTATCTGAAACCCTACAAAATATTTACAACATTATTAATTATATTCCTTGAACTGTCTTTCATATCCCTGTGGCAATATTGTAGTTACCTATTTATGCTGTCTAATCCCTTCCCCTTCTCTCTCATCCCCATCCCCTCCCAACTAGCAACCATCAGTTGTTCCTCTATATCTCTGAGACCATTTCTGTTTACTTTGCTCGTTCATTCAGTTTTTAGATTCCACATATAAGTGAAATCATATAGTTTTTGTCTTTCTCCGACTGACTTATTTCACTTAACATAATAGTCTCTAAGTCCATCCATATCGCTGCAAATGGTACGATTTCATTCTTCTTTATAGCAGAGTAATACTCCACTGTATAAATGCACCACAGTTTCTTAATCCAGTCATCTACCGATCTTGGCTATTGTGAATAGCGCTACAATAAACATAGGGGTGCATATATTTTTTTGAATTAGCGTCTTGGGTTTCTCTGGATAGATACCCAAGAGTGGAATTGCTGGGTCATACGGTAGTTCCATTTCCAGTTTTTTGAGATACCTCCAT
>NW_017731365.1:99546-186293 GCF_001890085.2 Hipposideros armiger
CTTGAGATAGCTTTTGATTTCTTCCTTGATCTCAGTTTTGACCCAGTCACTATTTAGTAGCATGTTATTCAGCTTCCATGTATTTGTGTGCTTTTCGGGTTTCTTTTTATAATTGATTTCTAGTTTTACAGCATTGTGGTCAGAGAAGGTGCTTGATATGATTTCAATCTTCTTAAATTTATTGAGACTGGTTTTGTGTCCTAACATGTGGCCTATCTTGGAATATGTTTCATGTGCACTTGAGAAGAATGTATATTCTGTTGCTTTGGGGTGAAAATATCAATTAAATATCTAAAAATATCAACTAAATCCAGCTGGTCTAAAGTGTCATTTAAGGCCACTGTTTCTGTGTTGATTTTCTGTCCGGAGGATCTGTCCACTGGTGACAACGGGGTGTTGAAGTCCCCTGCTACGATAGTGTTACTGTTGATCTCTGTCTTTATGCCTGTCAAAATCTGTTTTATATATTTAGGAGAACCTATGTTGGGTGCACAGATGTTTACTAGGGTTATGTCCTCTTGTTGAATCAATCCTTTTATTATTATGTAGTGTCCTTCTTTGTCTTTTATTGTAGTCTTCATTTTAAAGTTTATTTTGTCTGAAATAAGTATTGCTACTCCCACTTTTTTCTCATTTCCATTTGCATGAAATATCTTATTCCATCCCTTTACTTTCAGTCTGTGTGTGTATTTTGATCTGAGATAAGTCTCTTGTAAACAGCATATGCATGGGTCCTGTTTTCTTATCCACTCCGCCACTCTATGTCTTTTGATTGGAGCATTTAGCCCATTCACATTTAAGGTGATTATTGATAGGTACATATTTATTGCCATTTTGTTATCTGTGTTTCTGATCTTCCTGGGTTAGCTTGTTTTCCCCTTTCTTCTGTTTAAAAAAGCCCTTTTAACATTTCCTGCAACACTGGCTTGGTGGTAATGAATTCCTTAAGCTTTCTTTTATGAGAAGCTCTTTATCTCTCCTTCAATTTTAAGTGATAGCCGTGCTGGGTAGAGCAATCTTGGTTGTAGGCCTTTATTTTGCGTCATTTTGAATACTTCCTGCCAATCCCTTCTGGCCTGCAGAGCTTCTGTAGAAAAGTCAGCTGTTAGTCTTATTGGAGTTCCTTTGTATGTAACCTGCTGTCTTTCTCTTGCTGCTTTTAGGATCCTGTCTTTGTCTTTAACCTTTTCCATTTTTACTGTGATATGTCTTGGTGTGGACCTGTTTGGGTTCAGCTTGTTTGGAACTCTCTGCACTTCCTGGGCTTGTATGTCGATTTCCTTCACCAGGGTAAGGAAGTTCTCAGTCATTATTTCTTCAAATATATTCTCGATCCCTTGCTTCTTCTCTTCTCCTTCTGGTATTCCTATGATGTGAATGTTGTTGTGCTTCATATTGTCCCACAGGTCTCTTAAACTATTTTCATTGTTTTTATATTCTTTTTTCTTTTTGTTGTTCCAACTTGGTGATTTCTGCTATTTTGTCTTCTAAATCACTGATCCAGTTCTCTGCTTCATCTAATCTACTGGTGATTCCTTTGAGTGTGTTCTTCATTTCAGTTATTGTATTTTTTAGTTCTAACTGGTTGTTTTTATGATTTCTGTATCCTTCTTTATGTCCTCCCTCAGTTCCTTAAACATTCTTATCATCAGTGTTCTAAACTCTGTCTCTGAAAGGTTGGATACCTCTGTTTCATTTAGTTCCATTTCTTGAGGTTTCTTCTGATCTTTTACTTGGGACATGTTTATTTGTTTCTTCATTCTGGCTGTTGCTTTGTGATTGCTTCGAGGTATTAGATAGATCACCAGACTCAACATGGCTTCCTCTTTATGTCCTTCATTTACAGGTTCTGTTCATCTAGTGTTCAGGGAACTTCCGAGGTTGAATATCTTATAAATCATTTGTGATTTTGGTGTGATCCTGGGAGGCAGTTGGCACAGCATCTGTCTATTCTGCCATCTTACCAGAAGTCTCATAGTCATTTTGTTCATAATAGCTCCAAACTAAAAACAACTCAAATGTCCATCCATTATCCATTATCCATGACAATGGATACATTTGTAGTATATTCATTCAAAGGACTACTACTCAAAAATTATAAGGTTCAAACTACTGATGTAGGTAAGCATTAACATGGGGGAGTTTCAAAAATATTTTGCTGAATTTCAAAATATTTTGCTGACACATTTCATTGATATGAAACTCTAAACTGGGCAAAACTGATATATGGTAAAAGAAATCTAAGCCTGAGGGGTGTAGCACATGGGATGTGACTTCAGAGAGCTGAATGACTTTACTGGCATGTTGTAAATATTCTATATCTCATCTATATCTTGTTAGGAGTGTGAGGTAAACTAGAATATGTATTTTTCAAAACACTTCAAATTGTGTAACATGTAAAATTTGTACATTTAATTTAAATATGTCATATTTTTAAAAATGCAAATGTGTTGTGATCATTTGTTTACTCTTAGAATACATAATTTACTTTTTTTTTCAAGCAGGGAGATTATTAGTTCATTTTGGTTTCATTCTGGGTTTCCACTTAAGTCTTCTTTCCTGCCCCAAACTTTCATATTGTATGATCCACCAATATCAACTACTTATAGTTCCCTAAACATACATTTGTATATGAATTCTATCTGCTTGGAATGTCCTTTCTCTCTTTTACCTATAAAACTTTCATGCATAAATTTTAAGACTACAGTGAGTTCACCTCCTCTCCAAAGCCTTTCCAGTCTCTTCTAAGAAAGTCTTTGTTTTTTGAAGAGGAAGTTAATATCTTTGAAAAGACAAAGTAATATCTTCTACTTCTGTTTAATTCTGTACCTCATATCAACTTTTATTACTGCACGTCAAACATTTTGAGAATTTATTTGCAAGTCTTTCACCGTATATAGTCCTTAAGGCTAGGGACCATATGTATAGCACGTACTATATAGCAACAATAACAACAAATGATCCATTTATTTAAAAGATACTTTGTACCTGGTACATAGACAAGCATCTTTCAGAAATTTAATTTTCAGCATAATTCTCATTTTACAGATAATCAAATTCTGGTATAGTTATATTGCCCATCAATAGTCACAAAGCTAGCATGTTGAATGAAGTTAAAATTTCAACTAGGTCTCTTTGATTCCAAAATCCATGTTCTTAATAAATATAATGAACTGCTTCTCAGGTCTCCTATGAAAAATTAATAGGCATTAAACAATAATTGCATCAAACTGGCCAAAAAAGTATACCTTCCTTGTAACACTAATAAACAAACTAAAATCAGTTGAAATCAAATATGCCAGATTTTATTTTATTTTTTAAGCAGGGGTAAACATATATTGTTTTTCTTTCTCGTCTGTTGCTACTGACATTTGTGAATATTTTCAGGCAAAAGTGTTTCTTTGACTTCCACTAGGCATCTGATATTTTTCTTAACCATTTCCTGCTGTAATTAGCTGTATATGTATGTGAAAAAGGTTTTTATCTTAGATATATTTCTGTGGTTCATCCAAAGAATCAGAAAGAATACACTACATACCCTTAAACTGGCTTCCAAAATACTACAACCGTGTTAGACAACCCAAGAACTCTCTGGTTTCATCTTTTAAGCAGATTTGTTTGAGTTTTTTGTTGTGTTTTATTTAAAAAATCATTGGGCTTTGTGACTTTGGCCCTGGTATCTCCAGCTGCCCTAACTCCTGTTTAGTGGATGCCAGCATCATCCCTACAAACTCTCAACTGTCTCCTCACTCAGTGTCACTTCCGGCAGCATGCTGTCCCCTGGCCTCTGAATAATGAGAATGAACATCAAATCCTTCTTTCTGCACTCCATATATCTTAGTTGCTTTTTTACGTCCATACATACACTTTATTTTATTTCTTGTTGCTGTTGTACAATCTCTGAGAAGTCTAGTGAAAGGATCATTCCTTTCATAAAACATTAGAGAGAAAAAATCATGGGACTAATAATTTTCCAAAAAAGAGCACTGAGTATAATAATTTTTATTAAACTTCTGGAATGTAAAATCTATGTTGTTTTTCTCAGACCTAAACCTATTGTATAGTGGTTATCAGTATATTAAATTTTTAAAGAATATGTCGGTTTAGAAATATGCCAGATTTAGCTTGTGTGCAGAAAAGAGTTAACAAAGCAGGCCTGAGGCTGCTGTCCCTGGAAAAGCCAATTTGCAAGCTTGGCTGGTAAACAGTCCCCCTAAACTAATATTAAATTTCCCCTAATTAGTAAGAGTAATTCACTGTGCCTAAACATTTGTACAAATAATATGGTCTATGCTGAAGACCTGCTTTCTTCCTGGGACTCTAGAATTTTGGTACATGTTATAGACAGATAGTGATTACATGGCCAGCTCCCAATAAAAGCTATGAACTTCTAGGCTCAGCCAAGCTTCCCTAGTAGATAACATTTCACACATGCTGTCACAATTTGTTGCTGGAGAAATTAAATGTGTTCTGTATCAGTCCGCTGGGATAGGACTTCTGGAAGTTGGAGCCTGTTCCCTTCCAAGCCCTACCTCTTTCATTTTTTCCCTTTGCTGATTTTGCTTTGCACCCTCTCATAATAAATCACAGCTGTGCAGACAACTATATCCTGAGTCCTGTGAGGCCTCCTGGCATATCATCAAACCAGGAGGGGGTCTTAGGAATCCCAGACACAGCTGGTGTTTAGTGTTACTCTTTAACAAAACTTAAAAAGCAAAAAGAATAGAACATTCAATTAAAAATTTCCTTTCTTTGAAGACTACATTTAATTATGTGTTAATGAGTTTTTTTCTTTTTTCTTGTTTCAATGACTCTTTGTATAATATAATCTTCAATTATATTCTTAGTTATACAAATAAGTAATAATGGTGATATAACAAATAGTAAAACGTAAGGAAAGATTTCCTGGGATGTTTAACTTCATCAGAAAATTCAAGCCACCACTTTAACATACTCATCTATAAACTCAAATTGCTACGAGGAATCGATAGATCTAGATAACAGTCAGAAAATATCAGTTGAAGTTCTAAAGAGTTAGTTCCTTTAAAATGTCCATCATCCTTGGCAGGAGATAATGTTTTGAAGAAGTTATGATACCTATTTTCCAGGAAAAGAAATGCACATCTGTGTGTCGACAGCAGGAGCAGTGGGAAGAATGAAATGCAATCGGTACAGTGGGAACATCTAAAAAAGTATGTATTGACTAACTTTCTATGAAGTAGAGTACCGAGAAAGTTTTCAGCTTTCCCACTTACTCTTCATTTTCTATTTTCAATGGATTAAGTGACATCCTCTTCTTATATCATCCACAAGGGTAATTTGGATTGTTTCAAAGCAGTACAATGGCAAATTAGGAAAAATGGGTCCTCCCAATAGAGTAACATGAAATGCTTAATGGTGAACTATCAAATAGATATTTGATTATACAAGTGCTTGTGAGAAATAGAGAAACAAAAGAGAGAAGCAAAACTTAAAAATCATTAAATGCTGAAGTTAGAACATAATATAAATAACAAGTCCTAACAACACAGCATTTACTATGTGCCAGATATTGTTCTATATCTTAACTCATTCGTTCTCTACAACAATCCTAAGAGATAGCTGATATTATTATCAACTGCATTTCAAAAATGAGGAAACTGAGGTTCAGAGAAATAAACAAGGGTCATTATTGAAGATCACACATTAAGTAGAATTAGAATCCAAAGCCAGGTGGTCTGACTCCAGAATCCAAGCTCTTAACCACAATAGCATGTTGTATACTTAAAGACAAGGCATATTATATAGATTTCTCAAAATAGTGATTAAAACATCAGCTTTCTTTTCAAGTTTGTAGCTTTATAAGGAACTAAAACTGGGTAGAGGGACCAAAACTAAGCTATTCCGACTTTTCTTACAGAACTCAACACTTCCTTCCACGTACAGATACACCAAGTGAAAAGCTAAGACTTGCATGATGCCACATTTTCTGCAGATCATTCATATAATTTAGAAGTATTTCAAATTGTCATAACTATTTAAGGTTTATAGATTTAAAAAAATTCATGAAATAGACACCTGTATGTTGATGCAGACCGAACCACCAAAACACACACAGAAGTGACAAAAAAGTATGGGCTAGGATGCAAAGTAATTAAAACAACAAACAATAAGTTGTGCAGGCAGAAAGGGTAAACAGAAAAGATAAAAAAGTTAATTTTCATGAATACTTAAAAACTGTGTTCTACAAATCAGAAGTCTTAGGTTGGTACCCATCAGTAATAAGGGCCAAAAGTTTGTGCCTGAACGTGGAGAACTAAAGTCTAGCAGCTAGATTCTAGCTGAATGGAAAAATGAGGCCAGTATCCATTAGCTCAAAACTCCTTTCTCTATGAATGATTGAAGTCTCTGGGTTTTTTTTCTAGAACAACAAAACACAAACAAACAAAAACACCTCACAGATTTAAAGAGCCAGACAGGCAGTTATTTTCTTTCATGGGCCTCAGTTTCTTTCCTTGAGAGTTGAATTTGAAAGATGTTTGAGTTTTCATATGCTCTGATATTCTTTCTTGCACTTGTTAATAAGAGCCAGGTAACCTCTCATACCCATTTTGACTTATGCTATCAAGTAACTCATTTTCAGAAGCCTCCTTTAGGCTTCTTAAAAAAATAAAAAAAAAAAAAATATATATATATATATATATATGTTTTTACATAGAATGGCTACTGATTTTTATTTAGTAAATCCTTTTCATGCCTCTCTTTCTACAATCATGATCTTGCTCTCTAATTCTCTTTTAATATAATGAATAATATTGGTATATTGTTAACCGTGAAGTATCCATCCATCCATGGAGTATATACTATTTTAAACAAAGCAGTCAGGATTATACTTCTAACACCTAAATGTACAAATATAGTATGGGGGTGAGTGGGCTTAGCAGCAGTTCTTGCAAACTCATCAGTTCCTATACACCCTGAAACCACTCCTCCCCTGCATTTTCTACCTCTTGGAATATAACACTCTCCAGCCAGCCAGAATATTGAAATCATCTTAGATCACCCTCTCTCTCTGACTCCCACAGCCAATCTGTCCCCACATTCTGTTGGTTCTACTTTCTAAACATCTCTCAATCCCAGGTCCTCCATCCATTGATTCATTTAGGCCCTCAATATCTCAAGTATTTGGCTAGATTTCCAACAGGGATTGTCATCTCCCATACCCCTAAATACCTCCCACACTTCAGCTAGAAAATGAGCATGACTTTTATTACTTAAAATGCTTCAATGTGTCCTCATAAATAAGCAGATGGTTTCCAAACTCCCTAAAATGGTGCATAAGGCCCTGCACGACCTCCCCCTAGCCCCCGAGTCTCAGCTTTCATCTCCCATGCGTGACTGCTATAGGTATGTTAGCCTTCTTTCAGCACTCACCATGACCTCAGATGCCCCCTTGCAGTTACACATGTCTTTTCATCTTCCTAGTTAATCAGCTTCCTGCCTACATGCTCCTTACCACAACCCCCTACATTCATTGTGTCCTTTCCTCAAAGAAATCTTTCCTGATTACCACTCTCATAGAATGAGCTACTCTTAGACTGTGAGTTTAGTCATCTTCCACCCCCTCTTCATTTCATCTCTGAATCCTCAGTAACAGCATATCGCACAGCATGGAAACTCAGTTAGGTTTATATATATATATATAGACACTTTAGATGAACACAAATGGAATGTAACAATGTACATGGTGGTTTGGAAGTTGATGCTAACAGTTAAAGTAAACAGAAGGCCACAGTACATGGTTCAGGAGCTACTCCATGTGCATACTGGGCTAAAATCAGGACATATAGTCTAAGCAAAACAGTGAACAATTAGAATGAGTCCAGAGAAGGCAGTACGGTGAGAATCCTGACAACACAGGAACATAACTAGCGTTCCAAGATGTTGTGCATCAAGGGAGGAGGAGCAACTAAACTGAAGGAATTTGGGTTTAGACTAGATGAGAGCAAAAACAAAGGAGACAATAATTGCCTCCGATGCTTACAGCCTGTGACTCAGTTAAAGAAAAGAAAAGGAATAAAGTCACAGATCACAGAATGAAGAGCCAATATTTCACATTAGGCAAAAGGAATTTAAGGAGTTTTCACCCATATAAGAAAATGCATAGTGATAAAATTGCTATAATTCTTTAGTTTTTCCCAGTGTTTCTCAAAGAGAAGTGAATGGCACTTTTGAATGGAGGACTTCTTAGTTGGATAGAATTATTCTGGCTGTTGCAGAACATTTGGCATCTGAGGTTCCCACCACAAAACCCCAATAATGATCCTACATCATGGGGACAATCAAAAATGCCCTCACTTAAAACAGCTCGACCTGGGGCTGGTCTGCCGAGAGTCGCCGGAGATGGCGTAGGCTGCAGCTTCTGCTGCAGTGGGCTGCCATAAGCTACGGTGAGTGGCTGGCAGCCTGTGTGAGCGGCTGGCCGCTGCCATGAGCTGCCCGTGAGCGGCCATCCAATGGCCTGGTGAGCGACTGCCTCATCCGGGAAGAGCGCAATGATAATTCCAATTTGGGCCAGTGAAGCAACATTCTCCACAACTAGACTGAAGAACAAAAGGACAGCAACTTGTCTGTTCCCTTCCCCAATTCCCCAACGCTGTCCCCCTCCCCCAATTCGCCAATAAAATCTTAAAAAAAAATGCCCTCACTTATTTAAAAAAGCTTTCATTTGATAACTACTGAAAGTCACAAATACACATTTTTTCTTTTCTTTGGAATTGTGCAAGATATTTTAAATATATTTTTTAATTCTTTCAATAACCACACAAGATAGGAACTGTCATTTCTATGTGAAGATGAAGAAATTGAAGTTCTGCTAGTAGCAGACAGACTTTTCTGAACCAGAGCTTCTCCTTGTATCTCTGACAGCAGAACGCTAAGATGCGTCTTCAATTACATGGTCTCTTCAGCTACCTGAGATTCTGTGTGAAGGTTCCGGGATGCTGACGATTGGTTTCACTTCAGAGTATTTTCAGTGGCCAAACCCATTCACATTCAGGCTTCTGTCTCCAATTTACTTTCTGTGGTAGCTCTCCCACTTTGCACTGATCTAGCTTGATGTCTCATTCACTCCTTTTTGACCTATCACACTGCAGTCAGCCTTATCATGTAAAAGGATGTGAAAAATTCCTTCTTACTAAAATGAATCAAGTAGTTTAAATACAGAGAAATGAGGCAAACTGCCAAAAAGCAAATAAACTGGCGTCAAATCCAAGCCAGTACCGAAATCAATAAGTTGAAGATAAAAGGAGTCGTATTTTAGTTTGTGTGAGGGAAATATTTTTAGGTTTTNTATATATATATATATATATATATATATATATATATATATATATATATATATATATATATAAACATATTCTAGGAAAATAGATTAATTTTGATTGTTAAATACAGAGTCTATTGAAGTCTGGTATTTTGTTACCACAAAATAGAATTCTGCTATGATATTCTGCTATGAAAATAATGCTAAATCCTAATTTATTGAGCAACTAGGAGAAATAATTGTTAAAAATTCATGAACTAGAAACAGAATATCTGAGTTTGAAATCTAGCTTGACAATGTATTAATTTAATGGCTTTGGGTAAGTTATTCAACCTCCAGTAACTTGGTTTCTTCATATATAAAATGGGATAATTGTAGTATCTACTTCATAAGATGTGGGTTAAGTAAACTAATACATAAAAAGTGCTTAGAATATTTTCTGGAACATTAAAAAGCTCTCTATAAATCTTAACTGTCTATGATTATGAAAGAGCTGTGTAATTCTAATTCTACCATTTGCTATCTTGGGGAAGTGATTTTATCTCTTTAAGATTGCTTTCTTGTCACTAAACAATGATTTAAAAGAGTCCATTCAGAAATTCTAGTTTTATAAATACAAATGCATCACAAATTTTTTTTCCTCCAAAATTTTCACTGGATATAGCTCATTGATGCATTAGAATAAGAGTATTAATCATTAGTTGCACATTTCCTTTTGAACATTACATAACCTTTGTTTTACATCACTACTTTGCTGACATCCAAGCAGCAGTTATTTTTGGTTGTTCCTGGAATTAATAGGTTCTGTTATCACCTCATGACAATTGTTCATGGTTCAATCTTTGTCGCTGACCACTCAAGGAACATAACGTGCAGACTGGCTATCATAGCACTGTTTGCTTTATGTGAAGGGGAAAGGGTATAATACTTGTAAGTACAACATGTTCAGAGTTTTTGAATATTCAATTTGTCGATTGTCTAAGAGACTTGCTCATGAAATGTCTGTTTTATGTCTTAATAGAAGATGGCTTTCTCTGAAAAATCTACACTCCAATTGCTGCATTTCAGCCTGTCAGCTGCCTCTTTGGGATCTTGTCTAATAACATATACAAGTGTCGTTTTCCCCTCCTATTCATTATCACTAAAAGCATTTCAGTATCTTATTTGGTGATAACAAGTGTCTACTCAATTTGTGAAATGATAGGAAATCTATGTTTTAAGTCATGCTTGTCAACCACCTGAGCTTCCACTAGAGATAGGAAAGCTTAACTCACAAAGTGCCGTTTCAATAAATCAGCTCCATAAATTATTCCATTCAGCATGAAATAATAATATTGATGAAAGGAGAAAATTTATATGCAATTATTAATAAATTAAATAAATTATTCTAGAGTTTACTGGTCATTCTTTTGTTAAAAATTAATTATGTTTTTATTATATTCTAAGGTACTCTACTAGGCACAAATATTTTTTTTTAAATTAAGATACCATCTGTCTTGCTCTTGACCAGAGAATCATAGCCTGATGGAGTAAAAGAATTCTAAAAGAAAAATCACCTTTTGAAAGATTCTAAGTATGAAATTGGAAAAGGCAGAATTAAATTTGCCTTGGAGAATTATTATTCGGGGGGAAGGGGTGTGTGTGTGTGTGTGTGTGTGTGTGTGTGTGTGTGTGTGTGTGTGTTTGTGTGTGTGTGTGTTAGGGGAAGAGAGAAAGAGAGAGAATGGAATATTATTCAGGCATAAAAAGGAATGAAGGATTGATTCACAGCACATCATGGATAAGCCTTAAAAAGATTATGCTAAATGAAAGAAGAGTAACAGAAGCCACATTTTCTACTTAAGGAAATGTCTAGAATAGGCAAATCCATACAAATTAGTGGATACTAGGGGTTGGGGAAAGGAGGAATAGAAATGACTGCTAATGGGTATGGGATTTCCTTTCTGAGGTGATGAAAATACTCTAGAATTAGTTATGATAGTCACACAGCTTAGTAAACATATTAAAAACTACCAAATTATTCATTTCTATAGAGTAAACTTTATAATATGTGAATTATATTTTAAAAGCAAAAATAAATGATAAACATGCACACATATACATAGATACATACATATAGCCTGGGCATTATTTGGTGCTCAATAAATATTTATTGAATGACTGAAATGACTAAAAGAACAAAATATGCAACACACATATGAAAAAATGTCCATATTCGTTATAGATTGGTGATGGGATGATGAGTGATTTCTACTGTATATACTATGGTTTTCTACTGCAATAATTTTATTACTTTCATAACCATTAAAAATTACAAATAAGTGTGATTTAAAATTATTTATAAAAATGGTTCCTAATGTCTGGCTATGACCCAAATAACATTAATTTATATATAAAAGCGTTTTCTAGATGGAACAATTTTTAGAAATGAAAGTCCAAATATTGGACCAAAGTTCTCTTTGGTATATAAAAAAGCGATACATCTTTTCTACAAAGCTGTCCTTTATACTTTACCTTAGTTCCACCAACATTATAGTCTATATCCATCCAAAGTGTTTTTATGTATTAAGAGCATATATGATTGCTTAGAGAGTTGCTTAATTAGAGATATATCTGAAGCTAATTTAAACCTGCATACACATGTGGGTATACACACACAATTCTAAACACATGTCTAGGTCTATTTATACACATAGGTTCCTAGACTTACAAACAGCAAAATCTGTAGACTTTGTTATAATGCCATACTTAAAAAAACAAAGAAACAAACAAACAAAAACTGTGATTAGATGTGTCTGGCATTTGTAAAACAAAGGGAAATATAACATGACAAGTTAACTAATTTCAAAACCCAGAAGCCCATACCACGTATGGCACGTCAAATTATTTCTAAATGTGTAGGTTTTGCCATCAGGCCTTATACATTTATCAGCATATTCCAACTATAAATATCTGAGTACAAGAGTTTGGACAGCACGTATCAATACAAAACAAAGCAGTGGCATTTAATAGGAACTGGTGTGGGAAAGTGGTCAGGGAAAGAAATAAGTTGAGGAATCCAAGCATTCAGGAATTCACCACAACGGAAAATTCAGAGGGGTATCAATCTGCAATAATAGAACACCAACAGCATTCTTAACCACACAGCTTTACTACATACGAAAGGCACTATCTATTTTCAATAGCGTTGCTTTGAATTGTAAGGGCAAATTATTCCTAAGTGATTACTGTTATTTCTAGAGATGGAAAAGACACCATGTTTGTCACCCCTGTGAAGGTGTCCCTGTGAATTTAAGCAGAGTAAATCACTTCCTCTGCTGTGTGAACGAACACTTGCTAGAGTACATACACTTATGATTGTATTTATCACATTTCTGCAATAGTTTTCACACCATCTCCTCTAGTCAACAGAAGCTCCACAAGAACTTCTTTAGGTCCATATCTAGCACACAGTTGTTGCTAAATAAGTTTTGTCTGAAAGAAGGAATGAGTAGAATATTGTTTTTGTAATACAGTTATCCTGTATATTTTTAAAGCTCAAATATTTAAATTATTTATACTTTGGAGTATAAGTAATTATAGCTGTCATGCTTCAGTCCAGCATAAATGCTGATTCTAGGGATGATGAATATCTAATAAACAAATTGTCATTTCCTCATCCCACATCCATGGCGGACATTTTGAATCAGTCATGACATCTTTACTATAGAGTTAGAATGGGTCCTCAGAATCATGATTAGGGAGCTACCATAAGAATTGTAACCAGCTTCCTTTTTTGATCTTTGGAACAGTCTCAGAGGCATCTCCTTTAAAACTCATTACTTTTCAAGATTTATAAGTACCATTAATGAAACATAATCCTTTTGTCTCTGTGTATCAAGAGTTCTCTAAAACACATTAAACCCCTTATGTGTCCTAGAATGCTTTTGCAATGCCATGTTAAATGAGGCCTCAGAGACACTTCTTGTCCTATAATTAAATGGTTTCAATATTAGACTATTACCAATAGTCTTTTTAACCATAGGGCACAAGTCCCATTACAAAAAGTTGTTACTTTTAGTTTTTATGAGGACAAAGGATAAGTGAAAAAACATAAATGCTCGTGCATGAGAAATCTTGAACAATCCTTCTGCCAGCAAGGCCTGACAGGAAGGCAGCTGCCACCTCCTCAGCTACACAGAACAGGCCCTGCTGATTGATTTAGCAAGTAAGAAACCTTTGCATTTCTGTAGGTGTGAGATTATCCTCTTCCTGCTGCTTTGAAGCACCTGATCTGAAGGCCAGGACAAAGACACATGCGCTTTTTAATTGAGGTAGTAAAAGACAGAACAAGAAAGGTTCTATGGCATAGCATACTGAGAAGACAAGTAAAATCATTCCTCCCTGAAAAGCTAGGATTTGTGTCTTGGCAGGAGGGCTGCAACAGCTCTGGTAGGTACACAGTCCCAGACCAGTCTCTCAAGGCCTGCAACAAATGCAGAATTGTAACTTGGGGTCAGAAAAACCTGTCTATCAACAACTAGTCCACACCCCCTGCTGGTGGTAAAAACTGAGCAGGGACTCAGAGAATTCCAGTGGTAGAAGTTAGCTCTAGGTGGTTTAGAAAAAAAAAAAGAACCTGATGTTCTGAAAAATTCTACTTCTTCATGAACTCCATGTGGTCACCAGGGCAAAATACTTCATGCAAAATCCTTTTGTGATTAATTCCTTAATTCAAATAGGTGTTTTATATGAATTTCTTAAAACATTTTTACATAATTTCTTCTTTAGAAGTGTGGAAGCAGCCATTCTTCTGCAAGAAGGGTGAATGCAGAGCTGTGGTGAAAGGCTGGTGGTGAGGAAGCTGGAGACTGCGCAGTGGGGCACCGGCCATTAGAACAACTGAGCAGAATACGAGGCAGTGAATGCTGTCTAAACATTGTCCACTATTATCGGAATCAAGACTGTTGCATCTAGGTTTTTTTGTTTGTTTGTTTTATCATGCTAGACACTAGGAATAACAGTAATGATAAGGACAGCTAATGCTTATTGGGCTGATTTTTGGGCCAGACAATTTACATGCTTTATCTTAGCTGATTCTCAAATCATATTTAGGAGGTAAACATTATGTAAGTTTTATGGATCAAAATACCGGGATTAGAGAGGCTAAATGACACACATAATGCAACACAGCTAATAACCAGAGGATCCAGAATCAAACCCAAGAAGGGTACGTTTAGAGCATGCACTCATCCAGGAATAAAAAGTTGAAGTTACCATATTTTCTTCAAGGGTCGTAAAAGCCAGAATGAATTCAAATTTATATAGTGGACAGATAGAAAGAAAATGTGACTGTTCTTTCTTTATTCCCTAAAGAAAGAAGAACCCTGTGGACATGCCAGGCCTCCTTTTTTTCCCAGGGAGTGGGCCCAAGTCCATTTCTTAAGGAATGTTGTGTTAAAGAATCAGTACAGGGTTCTTATTCATGATCTCCTTGCTCAACTTTGGGTGTTTCAATTCCTGGGAAGATTTGAGTGTATATAAGAATATGGCACAGTGGCCTGTGGGGACACATCTGTACAATTGTCATCCAAGTTGTACCAATCTGTGATATGGTAGCTAGCAACTCAGACAAAATTCAAGCTAAACTATATGGTGATTCAAGCCATGGATCAGAGCACAGCTAAACATTTAGCATCTATTATTGAACCACAGAGGTGAATAAATTATGACTATCAAAAGCCTTAAGGGCTTGAGAGGATTTCTTGGAATCTGTCATTCAAATTCCTACTGATTTGATTAGAAATCCTTCTTTGTAGGAAACCCTGGTAGACCAAAACAATAAATGTGACACCTAAGATGAATAGGTAAGGCAATAGATACCGTGAAGATTATTTGTGGAGAATATGGGGTTTACTGTTCAAAAAAGATCAAAGGTATGCAAAATCCAAACATAAAGTTAAGTAAATTAAACTTTTCTTTTGATTTGTGGATGGAACTTCCATTAGTTATTTCCAAAGCATATAGTATAAGGGTAACATCAGACAAACCCAAATTGAAGGAAATGCCACAGAATATCTAACTAGTAATCCTCAAAATTGTCAAGGTCATCAAAAAAGGAAAGTCTGAGAAACCATCACAGTCTAAGAAACCTATATGTACAATGGTCTTGAATGAGATACTGGAACAGAAAAAGGGTATTAGATAAAAAAATAAGAAAGTGCAAATTAAGTCTGGAGTTTAGATAAGAGTAATGTATTAATGTCAGTTTCTTAGTTGTGACAAACACACCCGGTTACATAAGATGTTCACAACGGAGGAACTGGATGAAGTGTATATGGGAACTCTGTAATATTCTTGCAACTTTTCTATAAATGTAAATTTTTCTAAAATAAAGTTTATTAAAAAGAACAAATTTCGGGCCGGCCGAGTGGCGCGAAGAACTCGCTTGGGATGCCAGAGGGCCCCGGTTCAGATCCCACATATGAGGGCCAGTGACACTGCCCTCCACAGCTAAGATGCTGAACAGCAGCTCAACCTGGAGCTGGGCTGCCATGAGTCGCCGGTGACGGCGTAGGCTGCACTCCCTGTGGCAGTGGGTTGCCATGGGCTACTGTATGTAGCCAGCAGCCAGCGTGAGCGGCCAGCAGCCGCAGTGAGCGGCCGTCCAGAAGCCGGCTACTGATCTGCCTCGCCAGGGAAGAGCGCAATGATGGTGCCAACTTGGGCCAGTGAAGCAACATCTTCCACAACTAGACTGAAGAACAAAACGACAGCAACTTGTCTGTTCCCCTTCCCCCAATTCCCCAGCACTGTTCCCATCCCCCCAACTCCCCAATAAAAAAAATAATAAAATAAAATAAAATAAAAAGAACAAATTTCATACCTACACACACAAACACACACAGAGCAGAGAGTGCCCTTCCAAATAGCAAATTAAAAACATATTCATTTGCATTTAAACAGTGCCTGACACATAGTGGGCATTCAACAAATATATGTTTGAATGAAAGATAAATGAATGAAATGGATCCATTTCCCTAGTTTAAGAAAAATTCTCGATTGTTCCTCATTATCTTAAATCTACACTCAGCCTCATTTTCAAGAGTCTCCAGAAGCTAGCCAAACTCTATTTTCTACAGATCATCAGCGTACTACTTTTGATCAAGTCAAAGAAGTTTATTCACGCTCCCAGGATCGTGCAGCTTTCATTCCTGGCTTAGCTTTGAAAGTCCCCTTGTGCCCAAACTGAAATGCTCTTCCAGCTCATTTTACCTGTTCCAGGCTAAATCCAAGCCCCTGCCCCAGTTCTAAATATTATTCCTAAACGCTCTTGTTTTTTCCTGAAGTTTGCCTTCTCTGAATTCCTACTGTATACCTCTTCAGTTTAACAGGCGTATATAAAATTGATTAGTGTGGTTAATTTAACATTGTATATATTCAGTTTCCCTTTTGAGCCCAGAGTCTTTCAGAGACAGGGAGGAATGGGAAGATAGGATTATAATAGGATACAAGGCAAATTTGGGGAATGATCAATAGGTTCCTTACCTTGCCTTGATTATGGTGATGGTTTCATGAATGTAGACATATGCTAATCTTACCAAATTTTACACTTTATGTGTGCAGTTTATTGTATTTCCATTATAGAGTGATAAAGCTGTTTAAAATTTCTATGTGATTGAATGTGTTGTTTTCTAATTTGTTTATTTATGGTTTTATACAATTATTGTAAGATCCAATTTGTATTATTTTCTGAGTTTTAGGCCAAAAATAAACCTCAATCAACTCTTAAGCTTTGAAAATATTACATGAGCACTTAAGAAAAGGTATAAGGATTCTCTAATATTAAATAATTTGAGACATATTTATCTCATCTATCTGTAAAGGACTGGGGAAGTTAAAGTCTCTTAACTACTATGGTATCGTGGTAACACAATGTACTTTTTAAAAACATTTAGCAAACCAGATCACTGCCATGGACTTATGATATAATGTGAATTATGTGCCATGGAGTCACATCTTCATCTGGCTCTTTATCCTTCACAACGTCCACAAGAGACTTAACTCATGGGAGAAGTGGATGGAGATAATCTCAGAGACACAGAGGAAGAACTGAGGGTTGTTAGTTGGGAAGGGGTGGGGATGAAGGAGAAGGGGAAGGGATGAGACGATACAAATTGGTAACTACAATATGGCCTCAGGGATAGAAAAGACAGTCTGGGGAATATAATCAATAATGTTGTAAATATTTCTTAGGGGGCCAGATGGACTCATGTCTTGTTAGGGAGACCACTTCATAGTCGGTGTAGAGGCCTGACCACCGCACTGTATTTCTGAAGCTGATGTTGAATAATATTGTATGTCCACTATAATTATATATACATTCAATCTCGGGACATGGAATAGAGAGTGGGATTGGAATCAATGGAATTGTAATAGATAAGCATGATATCGGGGGTGGGAGGGCAATACATGGGGGGAGGGGGGGTTGTTACTCTGTGAGGGTGAAAAGGATAACTATTGCATTGTCCTGTACACCTGAAACTAACAATCAAAAAAAATTTTTAAAAAAAGAAAAAGAAACTTAACCCAAACCCTTCAACCACTTTCTATAAGCTACTCCCATCCCTCACACTTTTTTATCTAGAAATGGTGACAGCACTCGTGTGACTGAACTGTACAAATGACTCATGATTTGTCAAGAACTGACTACATTCTGACTTTGCATGCCTCACTAACCAGCATCTGTGGCATCCATTTGAGCTCTGGGTAATTGGTAAGAGGGCTCAACCTCAGAATGAAGGCAGCCCAGGATCCAGCTGCAGTATTCTCGTTAGGGCTCAGTCTCTGGCCAGCTTCCTGTTGAGGCCGTTCCCAATTCAGTAGACCCCTGCCTTCTGCTCTACTGCTGACTTGAGTCTCTTGGCAGTTTTTACTTTTTTTTTAACGTATCATACTGGAGTGAGGCTTCATTAAACACTATATCAGCTCCACCTTCTTTCCCTGTGGCACCAAGCTCATCTACCTTATTCAACGTGGTATGATTATTAATTTACTTTCTCTCATGCCCTGCATGAGCTCATCCACCTAAACCATTAATAATGATACTTATAATTTTTTTTCATTTACATTGCCAAACCAAAATCCCTCTCCTTCATTTCGACCTTCCCTGTATACCTCACCTATAGCGAGATTATCCTGCTCTGCCATATAGTGGAGAGAGCTCCAAAACAGGAAGCTGCAGACTTTCTGAGTCCTGCTCCTGCCACTGACGAACTGTATTACCGGGAATAACTCACAAGCTCCGGTTTCCTCATATTTCAAGTGGCATTGTGAAAGTGAAAGGAAATAATGCAGGTAAAATAGTTTACAAACTATCAAATGCTACACAAAAAGATATTGCAAATAGACAAGGTATATTTATTCTCGACGCAGGTATATTTCTTTGAGCTCTTCTTAAAATTAAGCAAAATATTCCATTTCTTGGACTAAAAACTACCAAACCTTTCTGAAAGCCTCACCGTAGTGTGTTAAATATAAAGCTAGAGACAAAAATTGCCTCTCTGAATACTAGAGCTTTGTGTAGGAGATGACGCTGAGATGATACAAAACACAGGCTCACTTCAATATGGAGAAGTGAAGAAAATGGAGGTACTAATCAAAATGTTTGAAGACTGTCATCCTACTAAGAATAATGCCATGTTTAAGAGCCATGTGTTCAACATCTGCAAAGCAAAAGCAAATGAAAAATTCTATTAGCTTGTACCAGAAATGTGAACACTCAGCTGAAACTAAGACTATTGTGGGGGGTATAATTCAAAGTGATATCAGGATGAAAATGATGAGTGAGGAGAAAAGGTAAAAATTATTACACAAACACAATTTATTTTGGAAAAGCATATGAGCACATGCAAGGCAGCAAAATCTAAACTTTCTCTTGGTAATTGAATAGCAGAGTCAGCACAGGGTTTCAGAAGAAAATCAGAAACCAAAATAAACCAAAGCAGTTTCATCTGTAAAATTTTGCCTGATCCCCCCAGGCCAACCTAGGTACTTTATTCTTTACGCTCCATTTGTCCTTGCATTTACCTCCACTGTCACTATTACCACAGTGTATGACAACCATCTGTGTATGTGCTTGTTTCACTTGAGCTACCCTTTTTGAAAGAACGAAACCATGTCTTTTTTGCTTTGTGTCCCCAGTGCCAAACATGTCACCTGCCACATGGTGATCAATACATTGTTATAACATGATAAAGGAAATACATTTTTTCCAGTAACATGTCTGATGATAAATCTCAGATTCTTCTCAGGACAGTAAATAAAGATACACTCATTTTAAAACACTAAAATGTAAGTGCATGGCTTATGGAAACAGCCTCATTATTTTATTAAAACCAAACCGTTTTGTACAGTTGTAATCTATACAGAGTTTTAGGAGCCTACCATTCAGAGAGTCATAATCTGCGCAAGATCATTCACACGGTTGATTTCAATGCCAATGATGACAGGGTCAGTCCCCGTATATATTAGACAGAGATGTCACAGAAGGTTTGGCAGGTTGCGTGCTGCACAGCTCTGTGGAGCTGTGTTTCACAGAGTAAATATGAAGAGTCGTGTAATGCAACATGCACAACCCACACAAGAGTACTGATGTCAGGTAGCTTGTTGATGATGAAATTAGACTATCTTGCAGCCCACATAGTTATCCTTATTCTCTCAGCAATTTCACAAATGTGTGTCTTTGTTTAAACAACAAAGGGTTAATATTTTGGCACCATTCCATGTGTGACTATATTTCAATGACTATTAAAAAATGACTTTCACATTTTATAAGTTTCCATCACAGAACACCAGTTCTGTGGACTGTTAATAGGTACCTAATAAAAGTGGTGAAGGGGCAAATTGAGTCCAAGAACATAGGAATAAACAAAGTTAAGCTAAAATTCTTTCATTTGGAATATCCCAGAAATACCTATAATAATACCTATATGAAAGATACCTATACCTATAATAATACCTATATAAAAATACCTATAATAATACCTATATGAAAGACATTATATTACACAGTGTATCTCAAATTTATTTTACCCTAAACACTTTCTCAAGAAACATTTTGCAAATTTTGTGTCATTTCATGCATCACACTCAAAAACACTGCCCTTGATCATAGCACCCATCCTATTTGTCTTAGACCCTACCTACCTGTCAGAAGCTGTAAGGCTGAGACCAGGGACCTGTATTTTAAACAAGCTCTCGCAGAAGATTTTTATGTGGCCAAATGGGCACAACTCAGTGGACTCACATTTAGGAATAATTACACTTTTTAGTCCAATGTCTCATTACCAAAAGTTTCTATTCTCAGAAGTTAAATTTCTGTGGCTCGTCTTTCTCAGACTCCCAAATCTCTCATGTTTATAAACCAGTTTGCAAAATAGGAAGACTGTGATTTTTAATTCCAGATTTACTAATTTATTGCTTTAGGTTTCTGATACTGTTAGCAAGGCTTTTCACGTGTTGAATCTAGAATTTCAATATGCATACTAATGGGGATTAAAATAGTATTAAGATGTTCAAAATGCAAATAAACACCCGGAGGCTTTTATCTCTAGAGTTCTTTTACTCGCCCATCCACAGTAATCATGGAAGATTAGAAATGAAAGGAGTGCCCGGGAGGTTAAGTTATTTACCCATTGTCAAAGATCACGTGAGTGGCAAAACTGGGGCTTAAATTCAGAGCTCTGACTCGTATTCTGGTGCTCTTTTTTCTACTCAAATCAACACAGCATCTAGAAATCAATTCTGAACATCTAACCCTCTCACAGCTACAAATCTATTCCTTGGGCAGCCTATGTCTTCAAATTAGGAATAGTAATAAAAAAAGGAAAAGAGGGATTTTTTTTTTAACAGTAGCTTGAAAAGCAATTACCTGAGAGTGAAACAAAGGCTTTAAGCTTTGTCAGATGACATGGGACACCCCAGTATCCACCCAGACCCCCAGATCCAGTGCTACATCATCATAACTATCACCTCATACCTGGACTACAAAATAATCCTTTAATCAATCTTGTGTTCCTCCAAATCAGTTTCCACCCTGTAGAAAAAGTGAACTTTCAAAAATGGAAAACTGATCATGTTATTTTCATTTTTTCAACCCTCCAGTGACTCCCTCTTACCCTTTGGGCCCATAACCCATGAGGCCTTTATAAAATCTTGCCCCTCCAATTCTATTTCTGGCCAGTCGCTCCTTGTGCCTCAGGCTTCAGCCATACTGACTTTTTTTGTTTCTTCATTGTGCTATACTTTTGTCCATTTTTAGATTTCTATATGCTTTCCCTCTTCCTAGAACATTTCCAACATCCAACTCAAACTCAACCTCTTTGTGCAGCTAAGGAAATCAACCTTTAGCTTTTCAAGTTTGAAATCTACTCTGGGATGCCTTCTCTGGCCTTTATTCTCCAGCTGGCTGCTCGACCACTCTGCATTTCAATTGTTCACTTACATGATTCCTTTCCTAGACTGTAAGCACCAGGAAGGCACATACCATACCAGTGAATTCATCCTCTGCCTGCCTAACACACAGTGATGATTCAAAAATACTTATGGATACAAGAAACAGAAGGAAAAGAGAAGGAGGTAAAGAGGGTGGGTGGGATGGAGGAAGACAGAGGAGAGAGGAAGGGGAAAGAAAGCAGAGGGAAGCATGAAAGTAAGTCACTGTCTTCACTTATACAACACCTTTAATAGAGTAGTTCCCCTTATCTGTGGGGAATATGTTCCAAGACCCCCAGTGGATGCCTGAAACTGCAGCTAGTACTGAACCTTTTATATGCAGCTGACCCTAGAATAACAGGGTTTTGAACTGTGAGGGTCCACTTTTATGCAGATCTTGTAAACAGATGACGTAAACTTACAGTATTGACACATACAACACAGTACTGTAAATATATTTTCTCTGCCTTATGATTCTCTTAATAACATTCTCTTTTCTCAAGCTTACTTTATTGTAACAATATAGTATATAATACATACAACATACAAAATATGTGTTTGTCAACTATTTATGTTATCAATAAGGCTTCCAGTCAACAGTAGGTTATTAGTAATTACATTTGGGGGGAGTCAAAAGTTATATGCACAGAGGTCAGTGCCACTAACCCTCATGTTGTCCAAGGGTCAACTGTTTTTTTTCCTATACATACATGCACTTTACGGCTTCTCTTTGGCATACTTGAATTGCCAGCGCCACTACTCTTTTGTTTTGGGCCATTAGTAAGTAAAATAAGGGTTACTTGAACACAAGCACTGCAATACAGGGACAGTCGACCTGATAACCAAGATGACCACTAAACAACTACTAGGCAAGTAGTGTACACACCACGGATACACTGGACAAGGAATGATTCAGGCTGTAGGTGGTACTGAGCAAGATGGCAAGAGTTTCATCATGCTATTCAGAACAGCAAGTAATTTAAAAGTTATGAATTGTTTTATTTCTGGAATTTTCTATTTAATATTTTGGGGCTGCAGTTGAGCGCAGGTAACTGAAACTTCAAATAAGGGGTGATACTGCATGATGAATGCTCTTTTTATCTGGTATGATTGGGAAAGAGATTCTAATTCATTTAATTAAGACACAGTTCAAGTTATAAAACTCAATAAGGATAAGGCAAATACAGGTAAAACAGCACAAGAAATTTAATTGCATGGAATCTGGTAGAAACCCTATATCACACAAATAACATCATGAAATGAGCAAAATTTATCAGTTGCATTAAAACTTTGAACATGCCTATGTGTGCAGCCATTCCCCCTGAAAAACCCAGCACATTCTGAACCCAGAGGCACTGTAAACCATTAAGTCATCACTGCTCAATTAAAGCTTCTATTAAAGAAATAATACTTCTATAAGTTAAAGAGCAATACTCATTTTTTTGGCAGCAAAAATGACTCCATAGTTTTGATGATAAATGGCTATTCCAACACAGAGAGGTCTGAGATCCAATATATGTTTATAAGCAGTAGACAGGGCTTTAATTTTGAAAGTCTCATGCTAGACATCTAAGACCACACACTGTAAAAGCACATACAGCTCAATTTATCTGCCTTGGAAGGAAAGTGAGCCAGCTGGACCCTGCTGGGATTTGTACCTGAAAGTTGTAGGAAAATGTGAAGTTCTAGAAAAGTTCTTAAGGCCCATCAGTTAAGCAAAATAAGTTGAGAAGTACATTATTTCTGAGGGGGCCTTTGGCTGAGCTAACAAAATTAGAGAAAATGAAAAGATATATACATATATTCTCACTTTAGTTCTCAGTTATTTCTCTGCAAAGGAAATCTTTTTTTACTAGCTCTAGATATATCAATTTCAAAAAACACTTCCCTCCCCCCCAAAAAGGCTCTTTATCACCCAATTCAAAATCATGGATTTTTATAGCTGGAAGCAATCTCAGAAATAATTTAGTGCAAGTTCTCACTTTATAGATTAGAGAAACTGAAGCCAAGAGACATCACATGATGGGAGTAAGGTCACCATGTGAGATATTGGTACAATGAGGATCAGAACCCTGAACCCCTGACTCAGAAGCTATATTTTTGAATACCAATTACACTGGTGAGCATCCATACTTTTCTATTCAGTATTTTTTTTTCAAAGCAAATACATCACGTTCTATTTGAGCTTGTAGACATCTAAAACCCCCAGATGGTTTTATATCAACTTCCTCCAAGGCAACACCCGCATCCTGAGTTTGTGTAATACATTATTTTTACTCTAAATGAAGAACCTTATTTATATCCATGTTATCTTGGTGCTTTCAGATCATTGTTCCTGCCTTTTGAGCTGAAGATGAATTTGGATCTGCATTCATGGCATCAGTGAATCCTCCCAGGTCTGAATCACTTATGAATCGGAAGAGCATGCCTTCTATGTTTTCATCCAGGTCCCAGGAAAGACCCTGAATAGGGAGGCTAGAACTACAGCTAGCCCGTCTGCCAGGTAGCTTGATGGTTATTTATGAAAACCTACTTCATGTGGTTATACAGCAGGCACTGAAGTTACCTAAAGATTTCTATTCAATCCAATTCATTTCTAGCCTATTTGTAATCCGTAATATACACAATTGCATTGACTATATATAAAGACATCTAGAAAAAGCTTATTGAAAATAAAATCTCATATTTCTGACATATTATATAGTTGACAAAGTACTTTTATATACATTATTTCATCTGCAAGTTACTGAAAGTAAGTGAGTCGAGGACTAATATTTCTGTTTTGTAGATTAGGAAACTACGTTTTAGACAGGTTAATGGGTTTATCTACCATCAGCTAGCTAATAAGTATTGAAGCAGAATGTTCCCATACACTTGTTCCAGCATTTTTTATGCTATTTTATTTGAATAGCATAGGTAACTGGGAAATATATGGCTGACATGAATTTCAGGGCACTGTACTATAAAATCTCAAGTGCACAACATATCTTATTTTCTTAACACCATGAAAGCCCACAGGGAGAGAGATATCTTTTAGAAGACCTCCATGTTTTTTCTCAAGATGAACTCTGCAGAATTTCACAAATCCTATTTCAAATACTCACCATAAACACATAAACACACACACACACACACACACACACACACACACACACACACACATACTCCAGACCAGTTTGGTTATTTTCTATTTTGGATACTGAGATAACCTACCCACCCTGCTTTACATCACAAGCCAGATATTACATCTTAAGGGTCTACTCTGTGCCCTGACCATGCTAACTATTATAAGGAATGCAAATAATACTTCACAGTTACATAGCATTTTAGAGTTTACAAAATGCTTTCATAGATATCATTGTGATCCTCACACTAGTTAAATGAAATAACAGTACAGATGCCATTATTTCCATTTTATAGAGGAGTAAAGTGAGACTCAGCAAATTCAATGACCTGCCCAAAGTCACAGAACTACTGAGAAGCCAAGGTAGGTCTTAAACTAAAGTCTTGCAACTCAAGTTTAGGGGGGAACCTAACAACCAATACAAAGATGTGATTTTTGAAAATGAAACAGTCAGATAACAACATTAGCTACCCATGTTCAAGTGCTGCATGAAAGAGTTCAAGAAAAAGAATGTAGACACCCCATTTGATCTCAACAATAAGGTGTGCAGCGCCTCCTAGAGCCATTATGACAACCTTTTAACCCCAGACTATAATTCAAACCAGTAAACACTTTAAACTGTGCTTTTTATGCATTGCAAAGAGTGTCTATTTTGTTACAGAGAGTAAAATAAGAAAAGGATGAAACTCAGGTAGATTAAGTTATTCTAGTCAAAGGAATTAAATTCCATTAAAAAAAAGGCGGGTGGGGGGAATACCTTCTTCAGTCTAGTGAGTGATCCTGATGGTAGTGAAAGGTATGAATCATAAGGTCACAAACACTGCAATGAAGAAGCAGCTGAGTTTCATCTGACACAATACAACAGCGCCAAAGTTGTAAAAACTTAGTAGGAGTGTGAAGAAAAATAAAGTGCACTATGACTCTGAATAACATCTTGACAGGGAATGGAGGACTCAGCAGCTTCCTGCACATTAAAAATCATGCTCTATATGATGTGGGCTGTACCTTCTCTATGGAGAAATCACAGCCAAGCTGGATGGAAAACAGGGGAGAACAAAAAGCTGAAAAGCAGACACTCACACAAAAACAGATCATTCTAAAGATGTTCTAAAGCAACGGTTCTCCAAGAGTGGTCCCTGGACCAGCAGCCTCAGTGTCATTTGGGAAGTTGCTTCGAAATGCAGATTCTCAGTTCTTACCCAGGTCTATCAAATAAAATACTCTGGGGGTGGGGCCCAGCAATCTGTGTTTTAACAAGCTCTCCAGGGGATCCTGACTCTTAGCCCCATGAAGAAGATGGGAGTCCAGTTACCATACTTACCCACCTCACTTGCATTTTGGCAGTGCTTTCAGTTGAAGAGTGTGAGCATTAGATGATGAGTGGTGTTTCTCCATCTGCTATGAGCCCTGGAAATGATACAGTTTTGACACATCTCCACCACCCACTGTGGGTGCTATAAATAACAGTCCCATTTGGCATTATTCTCTGAAAGCTTGGTGAGTGCAATGAGACAGGTATGAGATAATTAATCATTCAATTATGGTTAGCATTCAGTTAATTAAACATAATGTACTCCTTCTCAATCATTTAGTCCTTAGAGCAGTGGTTATTTCACTTTTGTATACATCAGATTCACCTGGGTGGGAGGGCCTGTTAAAACATCCCTAAGTCCCACCCACCCCTAGAGTTTCTAATTCAGTAGGTTAGGGGTGGGGCCAGATAATTTTTATTTCTAACATGTTTCCACATGGTGCTGATACAGCTGGCCCAAGGATTATACTTTGAGAATGCATGTACTATAGAACAAATTAAAAAAAAAATCAGTGTTTTAGGTATACTGGCCCAGTGATGTGCTGGTAAATGTTTAACAACTGGCTCTCCAGGGCAGGAAATAAAAAAACAAAAAACAATTATTTGTAGCATTTGCCAATGTCCTAGTATAGGTACCCCAACCATGGCCCATATCAAGCTACCAATGTGCTGTCACTGAGCTGAGTTAGAAAGAGTTGTGCACACTTACATCAGCCAGCTCCAGGGCATCACTGCAGCCACCTCACATTTCCACTGCCTTGGTATGTGTAAAACTGTAACACTATGCTGCTTAAGTTCCATAGTTTCCCAAGGAAAGTAGTCACTGAGTCAGATACATATTCTGTGTTATTATAATTCTGCTTCATTTTTTGGTGAGTCACTGACTCTAACATGACAGCGATGTAAACATCCATTTCTCACAACAAAACATAAATTTCCTATATAGTGATGTATCATCTAAATATCCAACATTCAGAAGTTGATTTGGGAAGGGCCTTTGCAGGGGACTGCCCACTAAAAATAGGGATAGTATAAAAGTAAATGGGAAATATAAAAACTGTGCTGCCACGTACTGCAGTGGAGTTTCTAAAGTAAAATGGAGGCAATTCCATCTAAGAAAGAGTTCAAATATCAAATGTGGCCAAATCACCATGCAAATAACCCAGTTCCTTTTTAGATATGGAATAAATGCTCCAGAGTGAAACACTCAGAAAGCTTGATTGTTCTGTTTAAGATGGCAGAATAGGTAAACGCTGTGTTCACCTCCTCTCAGGACCAAATCAATTACAACCTAACCATAAAACAACCATCATTGAGAATCACCTAAAGTCTAGCTGAACCTTAGCGCTACAACTACAAACATATAGAAGAAGCCACCTTGAGACTGGTAGGAAGGGCAGAAATGCAAAACCAGCTGGTCCACCACACATGTGTGGCCATTAAAAACCAGGAACAGAGGGCTGGCCGAGTGGCTCAGTTGGTTAAGAGCTTGCTCAAGAGTGCGAGCTCTGATCAACAGCGGTTCGAGTTCCAGCCCGAGCTGAGCAGCCACTGAGCTGCCAACAGGTGGCACGATGGCTCAGCTAAAACAAACAAACAAACAAACAAACAAACAAACAAACAAACAAAAACACCCAGGAAAAATATCGAGGCTGTTTAGGTTCCTGCTGAGAAGTGGGGGGTCCCAGCCCCTACTCAGCCCGGAATTTCAGTGCTAGGGAGAGAAGTCCCATTATTTCTAGCTGTGAAAACCAGCAGAGATTGTGCCTGAATGAGACGGAGGGCTGCTTCTCTTAAAAGGACCACACACAGACTTACTCGCTGATGAACTCACTTGTTCTCACTCTGAGCTCCAGCACTGGGACAGCAACTTTGAAAGGTGCCAGGAAAATACTGGGAGGAAGTGAATTGTCTAGCCTAAGGATGAGGGCTGGAGGGGCAACTTTCTCCCGGAAGGAGGAGCTGGTGGAAGCCATTGTTTCTTTGTTGAGCCCTCCCCATCCCAGCGTGCAGATGCAAGCAGACACCAATAAGAGCCTCCACCAAGTGGCCTAACACCTTTCATCTGCTCCGCCCTACTGATTCCCTGAGACCACTCCCCATCCAACTTTCAGACACACCCAAGCCCCTTCCAGTGGCTTTTCCATATAAACGGCCTGCCTTTGCTCATGTTGCAGACTTTCCTAAAATCTCTGAAAGGTTCACAAAACCCAAATAAGCAGCATCTGGCATCAGTGTGTTTCATACCTCTGGCTGAGCAGACTTAAGCCCGGCACTAGCGACAGCTGGCCTTGGTTCATAGCTTGGCTTCTCAAGGCAACTCCAGCACAGCCCACGTGGCAGCCATCTGTGAATTGCTTTGTGGGTCATGCCAAGTGGCCCTGGGCAGGGCACAGACTGAGTCTGAATTTGGCCTGCAGCAAGCCCCTTCCCAGGAGGCCCCAGGGCTAGCAGGCCTAGTGGCCAGCTTCAGACTAGGCTGGAGCATCATTTCCAAGGACAACACACCCAATGGGTAGACTGAGCAGGCAACAGAGCCCCACTAAAGTCAACAATGCTCTGTAGGGTCAGCCCCTGTGTCACAACTCCTCTACTATAGTCATGGCCAGTCCTCACAATCAATCAGCTTGAGGGTCAATCTCTCTCCTTGGTGTACAAACAGTAATCAAGTCTCAACTATAACAGGAGGGCACACACAACCCACACAAGGGAAACACCTAGAGCAGGGATTGGCAAACTATAGCACGTGAGTCACATGCGGCTCTTTGGGTACGTTCCATCTCAAAAGTTTGCCAACCCCTGGAATAGCCAATCCTGTACCTCACAACAATTTAAAAATTGTTTGAGGGCCATAAATATATTTTTATATAATCACCATTATGTGAATAATATCCTTTAAAAATTTTATAAATGAAACTATGATAGTTTTATTTTCATTTTCAATTTTACTTCAGAGTCTGTGGCTTGCAAACCACGGTTTGCTGACCCCTGGAAGCTCTTCCATCTCAAAAGTTTGCCGACCCCTGACCTAGAGCAGTGGGCTCTGGTGACCAGGGAAACTTGACCACTGGGTCCTACAGGACACCTACTACATAAGGCCACTCTTCTAAGACCAGGAGGCATAGCAGCCCTACCTAATACATAGAAACAAACACAGGGAGGCAGCCAAAATGGGGAGACAGAGAAACATTTCCCAAATGAAAGAACAGAACAAAGCTCCAGAAAAAGAATAAAATAAAATTAAGACAAGCAATCTACCAGATGCAGAGTTCCAAACACTGGTTATAAGGATGCTCAGTGATCTCAGGGAGAACTTCAACAAAAAGATAGGAAACATAAAATGGAGATAAAAAACATAAAAAGGAACCAGTCAGAAATAAAGACTACAATAACTGAAATGAAGAATACATTAGAGAGAATAAACAGTAGATTAGATGAAGCAGAGGATCAAATCAGCTATTTAAAAGATAAGGTAACAGAAAACACCCAATCAAAACACCAAGAAGAAAAAAATTATCCAAAAATAAAAGAGGAAAGTTTAAGGGACCTCTGGGACAATATCAAGCGTACCAACATCACATCACAGGGGTACCTGAGGGAGAAGGGAGGGAGCAAGGAATTGAAAAGCTATTTGAAGAAATAATGACTGAAAACTTCCCTAACCTGGAGAAGAAAGTGGATAATTAAGCCCAGGAAGAACAGAGTCTCAAACAAGAAGAACCCAAAAAGGCCCACACCAAGATAGAGCATAATAATTAAAATGCTAAAGGTTAAAGACAAAGAGAGAATCTAAAATCAGCAAGAGAAAAGCAGTTAGTTACCGCTCCCATAAGATATCAGCTCATTTCTTAACAAACTTTGCAGGCCAGAAGGGATTGGCAGGAAATACTCAAAGTGATAAAAAGCAAGGACCTACAACCAAGATTACTCTACCTGCAAAGCTATCATTTAGAATTGGACACATAAAGAGCTTCCCAGACAAGAAAAAGCTAAAGGAGTTTCTCATCACCAAGCCAGTATTACAAGGAATGTTAGAGGGACTTCTTTAAGATGAAAAAAAAAAGATAAAAAATATGAATAATAAAATGGCAATAACTACATATCTATCAATAATTACTTTCAATGTAAATGGATTAAACACTCCAATCAAAAGATAGGGTGGCCAAATGCAGAAGAAAACAAGGCCCTTACATGTGCTGCCTATAAGAAACTCACCAGATCAAAAGATACACACAGAATAAAAGTAAAGGGATGGGATAAAGATATCACATGAAAATGGAAACAAACAAAAAAGCTGTGGTAGCAATACTTATACCAGACAAAATAGACTTCAAAACAAAGGCTATAAAAACTGACAAAGGATGAGCTCTGAGCAACAGCGTTTTGATTCCCGGCCAGAGGAGTACCCAGTATTCCCACTTCTGGGTACTTACCCAAAGAAACCCAAAATCCTACTTTGAAGGGACATGTGCATCCATTTGTTCATCACAGCATTGTTTACAATGGCCAAGATGTGGAGGCAGCCTAGGTGTCCATCTATGGATGAATGGATAGAGGAGGTGGTACATATATACAATGGAATATTGCTCAGCCATGGAAGGCAAAGAGTTGTTGCCTTCTGTGGCAGCATGGATGAACCTCAAGGGTATTGAACTGAGTGAAGTATGACAGAGAGCAAAAGACAAATGCAATGTGATTTTACTTATATGTGGAACCTAAAGAACAAAGCGAATAAAACAGAAACAAACTCATAGGTACAAAGAACATTTTGATGGTTGCCATTTGAGAGGAGGGTTGGGAATGGGTGAAAAGAAGGAGGGGATTAAGAAGACAAATGAGTTGTTACAAAGCAATCATGGGGATGTAAAGTATAGCTTAAGGAATATAGTCAATAATATTGTAATAACTACATATGGTGTCAGATGGGTACTAGATTTATTAGGGTGATACATGGGAGGGAGGTTGGGGGACAGGGTTAAAAAGGCAAAGGCATTAAAAAGTACAAATTGGTAGTTACAAAATAGTCATGGGATGTAAAGTAAAGCACAGGGAATATAGTCAGTAATATGGTAATAACTATGTATAATGACAGGTGGGTACTAGACTAGTCAGGGGGATCATTTCTTAAATTATATAAATGTCTAACACAATGCTGTACACCTGAAATTAATATAAAATAATATTGAGTGTCAACTCTAGTTAAAAACTTAAAATATAGGGAAAAAGGTGAACAGAAATAAGAGGTTCAAATTTCCAGGTATAAAACAAGTAAGTCATGGGGATGTAATGTGTTGCATTGGGAATATAATCAGTGAAAGCATTGTACAGTTTCAGATGGTTTCTGGACTTATGGTGATCACTTCTTTAGGTATATAAATATTGAATAGTATTGTGTACACCTTAAACTAATATAACATTGTATGTTAGCTATGTTTTAATAAAAATCTTTAAAAAAGAAAAGAAAACTTAAAGAACATCCAGTACAAAAAGATTAAAAGAAAGGAATCATATTCTACTTTCCTTTCCTTTTGAACTTCTACTAAACATACATTCTGGAAAAAAATTCTTTGTTGGTTCTATGAAATCATGGCATTCTCCCCATTCCTAAATAACTTTTTTTTTTAAACAGTGGATACATTGATTATTTATTATGTGAATCACTCTTCTGGAATTGTAATAGATATGTATGCTATCGGGGGGACATTGGATGAGGGGAGGTGAGTTGTCACTTTGTGAGAGGTGAAAAAAAAAAGGATAGCTATTGCATTATTTTGTACACCTGAAACTAATAATAATAAAAATAAATAAATAAATAAATACCAAAAAAATGACAAAAAATATAGGATGTTAAAAAAATTTTAGAATTTTAAGGGTCCTTACGTCCACTGGGTACTAAACCAAGGATATTCAAGATCTGGTACAATATCCACATGGAAAAAAAACAACTACATAGCGTTTTTTAAATGAAATTTATGCTTTCCCAATAGACCAATCTTCCAGTTTGGTCAGTAACCCTGGTCAGAATTTTTATTCACACACTGGCTAACCAGCCCCCAAGTAATCAAAATGTGACCATAATAGTGAAGTCTGTCCCAGGTCTTTCTTGATTTGTGAAGGTGTAGAAGATCTCTCTGATCAACATGCTGAGAAAACATGGGTCAGCGAACCAGATGCCTTTAAAAGAGTGCTTTTCTTCAAATCTACTTATCTACAGGTTCTCCTGACCATGAGTCCTAGTCATAGCTTTTGTTGAATATGTAACATCTGGAAGTTTTACCATTGTGAATAACCATCAACAGCCTTTTTCTTAAGGGCAAAAATGAAACCCAATTTGAATCATGATTTTCTCCATTTACTGATGAAAAGAATTACTTTGACCCACTTTTTTGGGGGCAGTGGGGGTGGGAGGTTTAATACTAAGGAACAAAGATAGCTGGTCCATGTATCACTTGCCAACCCCAGGCTTCCCGAGCTTTCAGCCACCCATTTCACCAAGTTGCCATTAGCAAGCAGTGCCCTTCTCTGCCTAAAGAGCTTAACCTACATAGAGTTCATTTGGAGTCATTCAGCTCAGCTCTGTAATTCCACACTTGTAACATCTCTCTGTTGTTGGACCACTGCCAGAACAAAGTTAAAGCATTTCCTATTCCATTTTGCCAACTGCAAACTCATTCACTTAAAGCTTGATGACAATGAGTTGATTCAAGAAGCAGTTTTGTAAAATGTGTTTCCTGTCAGCAGCTCACACGAAGCTTCCATTCTCTCTGCCCCCCTCCTCTCCATTTCACAAATATTTAGAAAAAGCTAAATCCTGAGTACTTAGCCCTTTGGGTGGCCCCCTTGAGTTGAAATAGTCACTGGATTCCAATACACATGTCATGTGCACACCATCTTGTTCCCAAGGACAGACACCAACAGCAAGGTCTGTTAACCTCCCAACTCTCTGCTTCCACTTGTCCATGGTTCTGAATAGATTCCGCCTTAGTCATAGATTTTAAACCCACATGAGTCATTTCTTTCCTTAATCCAAACCCCAATGACAGTACAAGTCTGAAGGGTCTTCTTCATTATTCTCCTCCTCTATCATTCATTGCATTAACAAGGGCAATGCTATGTTTTGAAAAAGATACCACAGAGCACATAAGACCTATGTGGTTCATTTTTATGTAGATATTCTAGAATAAAACTCCAAAGTTACAAAGTATTTTATGATGCATGTGTTAAAAGAATACGCAGCAGGCCAAGAACTACGGACTGGGGAAGCAAGGCCACTCTCCACTTATAAGAGCAGGCGACACAGTGGAGAGCAAAGGGATTCACATTTCCTAAAGTTCAGAACACACTGAGGTGATGTTAGGTGATCCATGTGTTAGCAAATTTGCTTTAATAATTGTGTTTAGAACCTTCAATCTAATAATAAATGGTATCTATTATTAATACTATTGTTATTGTAATAATGTTCTTTTGTCTTCTAGAAGATAATTTTTTAAGAAAACTACTAATCTTTGGATGGCAAATAGGTTTCAATGTGCACTAACAGTACTCAAAGATACACAGTGATGCCCAGAAACCTATGTAGGGGCAGATGTTGAAACCATGTCTAAATTCAGTAAGAAAAAAAAAAATGCCTGCATCAATTACAGATAATTACCATAGGTTTGGGTTGCATATCTGCCCAAACCTATGATAATTATGCATTTTCCCCTCTCCTGTCTGCTGTCAGTGCTAGACTTTAAAATTCTCTAGAAGAGGAAATGTGTATTCACATACATGTATGCATGTGTTGCTGGTGTGTTTTATTCTGCTGTCTTGTCAATCCTTGGTGCATAGAACCTACTTGGTAAATTTTAGTTAAGTTGAATAGACTGATGTACTAAAGTACTGAAATGTAGCTGAATAAACCCTGGACAAAAGGTAGGAAGTCTATGTTCTGGAACCAGTGGGTAAAAGCAAGTATCTGGAACCTCAGACAAATCAATGAACTATCCCAGGCAGGTGTTCATAAAAAGTTGGACAGGATGCTCTCTAAGTCTGTTTGCAGCTCCAAAATTTATTGTTTTATTGTCCCTTCCTTTTTATTTGGGGAAGACATTTGTGAGCTATGTTATTAATATATGTCAATACGTACACACTTAAAAAACTTGGATCAAGGGTAAGCTCTGAAAATGTTCTGTGGAAATTTGGTATTTCCACAGCTTTCAATTATTTTATTGAAAGCTGTGGAAATACCAAATTTCCTGTGACAATCCCATAGGGTCACAGAAAGTTTTAAAAGAGAGTCTGAACTTTGCTTTGATTCTTAGAGCTGAGTCTCTCAAATCTAATTGTCTTCATTCTGTGACATATGTCACTGATCATTACTGATGTTTGAGCTATAGGTTTATACTGGTGATTGGAAAGGTAGAGATAGGGCAGCTGTCAAAAACATGACTAGAGAGAGGAGATCATAACTTAGAAGACGAACAAAAAGAAAAGGTAAAAATTCTAATTATCAGATGACATATGATACAGATATGAGTATTTTACCAAAAAGTCATAAAAATGTACAGCATTACTAAGCATGCAATCCAGTGAAATGCAACCTAAAAAGTGTCTTATCAAAGGAAAAAGACACAAAGACCTCACAATAATTTTTCATGTGTTCTGACTATCTAGGCTAAAATGCAAAAATAATACTTAATGTCCCATAATCAAAGTGTACATAGGCAACTGTTTCATGATATTCATACAACAAAAAAGTATGAAAAATGAAAGCATTTAGGGTGACTCTTCAGATGTCAATCTGCTAATTTCCTCACAAAAAGAACATTCAGGAAAGCACTAACTGAAAATGCAAAATGAAAAGATATACACACAGAGAAAGAGAACAAATTATAACAGGCAGGTAATTTCCACATATAAGTAAACACAAAAGCATGCTCTTCTATCTTAAAATGCCATAGACTATATTCCTCAGTGATGATTTCCAGGATTTTTGAAGACTTCAGCTCTAACCATGACTCTCAAGTTGCCCCATCCATGATTGCCTGGAAATTTAGATGTTTCAATTATCTAATTTTTGGTGGTAAGTGTTAACCTATTAATTAAGAAATTCTAGTAATGGAAATCCTTGAAGTCATTTGAATAAGAAAGCTTTTATATTGCTTTAAAAATTATCCCAAATAGGCCAAGGGTTGACTACTTGGGAAGTTAAAGTTGAAGAATTACTCAAATAACATTCTGGCTACACTGCTATTATTCATCCTGAACTGGAAGAAGGCCTCATTGTCCAGCAAGCGATAAATGATCCCAGACCAGAGTGGACCAATGGAATCAGACGGAATATATTTCAACTGGCATTTCCTTCCATTCCTTTGCTGTTATAGACAATGTCAGGACAACTCTGGCTACGATTAAGGATTTAGGTTCTACATTCCCTCTTCCAGGAAGCCATCCTTCATTCATACTCACCAGTCAGGGTCAGGAGCCCCTCCTCAATACTACCTTGATATTTCGCAGATCTTTTTTATACCACCTGTATTTTATTTGCTTTCTAGTCCCAGTGCCTGGCACATTGCAAATATAATAGAGAAAAAAATTAAAAAACATAGAAAAAAACATAATCAAGGGTGAATGAATGAATGAAGTCTTGAGTGCAGTGTGCCAAAATATTTACTCAATAGTAGTACTCTACTTTCACAGAATTCATGAATTAGAAATTCTAATTTATCTGTTTTCAATGTAGAATTACCTAAGATCCCTATATGAAACTAATAGTTAAGGCTGTTATTGTTCATTAAGATTAAAATGTATTTTCATTTTCACACTGTTCTCATTCTCTCATTCTCTCTCTCTCTCTCGTATTTCTCTCTCTCTCTCTTATTTCTCTCTTTTATTTTTTAACTCACAATACTCATTTGATTCTCACAAATCAAAGAATTAAGACTCAGGGACACCCAAAGAGAACACTGGCTTGAACCATGACTAGCCATAGGGACCACATAATAAGTCAATTTCTTCCTCATCTGTAAAATGAGATAGTTGGAATAACTAATCCAAGAGGAAGGTTTCTTCCCAGCTCTATAATTGTACAGTCCTGTACAGTTATTTGGCAGTATGATCTCTATTCAAGAAACCACATTAATTTGAACTGTAGTAATTCAGAACCAGTCAAAATGTTGACTGAGATAATTAAGCTTACTGTGTTATTTGTTGTTTGTTTATTTCCCCTCATGAAAAGAAGAGGAGGCAGACTAAATAAATGAACCACATAATGAAAAAGGTTGAGGGCACCTCTACTCTGCTAAGAATGCAAGCTGGTCTTTAAGTGCTTTAGAAGTATGTATTTACTTACAAGCAATATAATTAGGGCTGACACTGTTCAAAATAGTATTTTGACAAGATAATTAGAGATCATCTATGTATTAATTAAAACTCCACTAGACAATGTCTGAGTAGTTATAGTAGTTGTTAATATATGTTCTTAAAAGGATTAAAAGTAAAGCAATTATTCAACTTAATTTTCTTTCCAATTTATTCAAATTAGGGATGTTCCACTCATATGTTTGTGTGAAAGAACTTATAAATTACAAAGAACTTTGACAGAATGTCCATTATATTCATATTTCAGGATTTCAATAAGAAGAGCATTAGATAGGCAATCCTTATTTCCCTGAGTATAACAATAGCTCAATAAAATGGGCGCTTGTCATGATTTAAGTCTGTCAACACAAATCCATTAATAGTATTTTGATGAGTTGAAACATTCTTTAAGTAATGAGTAAATAAAGAATTTCAAATCAATAATCACATACCAAGGGCTAACTTCAGCTAGGTCCTGCGGTAGTATAATGCATGAAGGATACATAAGAGGTAGGACAATTAAGTTCACAAACTCATCCCAGAAAAAGTGCTACATTCCTCATTGCTGAACATCACTACACTCACCTTTGAAGTACTGCCCTAAGCAATTCTGCAATGGTTGGCCCAAAACAACAGACAGGGCTTGGCAAAGGTGGAGGAGCAAACTGAGTGGCAATTCACTGTTTTGCAGTAGAAGGTGTTGACGCTATGACCAAAGCAAGAGCTCATGAATGAGAAGCTAGCAAAATCCAGCACCGAGAGCTCCATCATGGCCGGATCTTTCTCTCTTAGACTAGACAGACTGGAATTTCCAATGCAGGCACTGTGTATCCCAGACAGAGACAGCGGTCTGTAAACCATCATCCTGTGTAGAAGACAAGATGTGTTACATATAGCCCTAATCAGGCAGTGAAATAGAAAGCAAAAGGTAAGCTGCCCCTTTGAAGAAATGGAAAGAGAGTTCAACAACTGATATCCTCACTTTACAAAAAAACAAACAAACAAAAACACTCAGAGGAATTAAAGGGCTCAAGATCACAGGATGATTCTGTTCCTAGGATTCAAACCCAGGCCCCTTTCATCCCAAAGTCCATGTTCCTTCCACTAATTTTATACTCCCTTATGGAATGGGTAGAATTTGAAATGACCCACTGGATGGCATTTGCTTAGGTGTAAAGACATGAAGCATAAGAATCAGGAGCAAAAGATGAGACAGAAAATGTGAGATAATGGCAGATAAACATAACATTTGTTTTCAGAGTACACTGCACTTCCTGACACATCACTCAAATAGATGATGAGATTAATCCATGAAAATGGATTTCTTTGCAAGGAAAAGCTCTCATAGGGAAGAGCAGACTGCTGAGGATGGAGAGAAAGGGCTTGTCTACAAGAAGACAGAGCGAGGTCAATAAAGGAGACAAGGGAGGAACTTTTCAGGGCAGGAGGAGCATCTTGATTAGGCAGCATCACAGAAACCAAAGGAGAGAGAATGTGGGCATGTCATTAAAATGCCTAACATCATAGTCAGGAAATTACTTACTAATAGAGAAGGATATGACCCTTTTACTTCTCTGTGTTCTTTTCAACCATCCAGGTCTCCAGGCAATTTTCTTCTTCATTCCCTTCTCATTACATGGATCACTTCTGGAATGTTGATTGGTAGGGAAGGGCATGCAGTATTTAGTAGCATTTTCATTTAGAAAGAGAACCGAAAATACAGTATTTTCACTAATGGAGGATAAAGCATAAGAGAATAGCTTGTTTGTTTGTCTGTTTGATAAATGGTTGATACCAAATAGGACGTTTATACAGGAGAACAATAATGTCTGCAAATCTCTGGTGAGCCCTGCTTTGGCCCTTGTCAGAAAACATCAAGCTTGTTCAGCTGACTAGCAATATCTCCAACTGCCATTGGTTTGAATTTGGGCATAAATTCTTCTAATTAAATTTCTTCTAAATAAGAATCTACTGTATACTCGAGTTACAGTGCTCTAAGAAATTAACGCTCTTTCCTAAGCTTAGTCCCAATCACTACCTTTGTTCTTTTGGAGTAGTTTATGTTTTTTCCAAATATATAATATTCATTAGGTAACTCAATTATAGGGTATGGTTCTGTTTCCTGGTATTCTTAGTATACCTGAGTGAAAGTAGTGTATCCTTTTCTTGCTGCCATTTAACACTAGTCATTTCTTTGATAACACACTAGCCTAGTGATTGACGAAGGCTTGTAAAATTAATGACTGGGAAAGCCACTTAGCCTTCTTGTAGTCAATGAAACCCCCAGAGTTCTCTGGGCCTTGTTTGCAAATCATAGTCTTTATGTCACTTGCTTTTATAAAAATGCAACAGTTCCTTGTATGAACCTTAGAAATTCGTTTCATACAAGGGTTTTTTCTTCACCTCTGTGATTGGCTAGTCCTTTGTGGAATCTTCAGAAAGATTTATATTGAGGAGTCAGCCACTAGCTTAAGAGGTATGAAGAAATTGTTTCATGAATCAAACCATGCGTGTCAGTGGAAACATTCTCCTGCTGTTCCTTTTCATTACATTGTAGAGTTGATGATTTACAATGTAATTCCCCCCTCTCTCTGGTAGCGAACAGAGACTAAATTGATATTCTCTCACAAATAGTTGTTTGCAATATTTGTTTAAACTCTACCATGGTTCTAACATCTTAAAGAGTCAAGTTTCCATCCCCCTAATTGCTATATTTCATTCATAATAAATCTGGCTTAAAATAGTAAGACTGTTGGGTGCTGGAAAGGAGTGGAGCAAGAACCAGAAAAGGTTTTAAAGATCGTGTTTACAGGCATTTTGTGGAACCAAGAAGTATGCAAGTCTAAGTAACATAAACAATTTGTAATGAAAGAGACAAATTAATGTACAAATTATAGTGCCCTGTGTAATTTAAAAGAAAAAGAGATCCATACAAACAATAAGAACATTTCCTTTAGGAAATAAGACTTGAACTGTGATATGAAGAATGAATAATATTTGCATTGACACAGAAAAGTAAGGGCTGCCCATGAGAAGAAAAGAAATAACAAAAGTGTGGAGTGGGTATGACCTATATGTGAAATGATTAATATACTATCATTACTAATATGTTTTTTTAATATTTACTAGATAAAAATTATTACTTTTGCTGCTTAGATGTTCTTTAGTTGTCTGCTTGACATATCGTTTTCTGATACAGGATGCTAAAAATATCCCATCCTGATGGTTTGTCATCTATTTCTCCTTTTAACTGCCAATTTTTGCTTTATATATTTTGAAGCTATGTCATTAAGTGCTTACAAGTTTATCAGTGTCAAATCTTTCAAATGGATTTTTCCTTTTATTCTTACATAGAGTTACTCTTTATTTGCAGTAAGATTTTTCCATAAATTCAATATTTTCTGATATTAATGTTATTGTTAATAAACTTATCATTTAATATTTTTAATAACAGACAAAAATAAAATATGATATATCTTATTCTATTTATCTTCAAGCTTTCTTGGTAGATTTGTTATAAGCATGATTCTTAAAAGCAGAATGTAGTTGGATTTTTTAAATCAAATTTAATTATTTGTCTTTTAATCCATATTAATGTATTATGATTATTGATACATTTGAACTTAAATCTATGATCTGATTTGCTATTTCATAGTTGCTTCCATTTTTCTCCTTTCCTGATTTCTATTTGGCTAGTGAAGTTGCTACAATTCTCTTTTCTCAGTGTGTTTGGGATCTATAGTCTACATCTCTTTCCTTTCACGTTGCCTTTAATTTTTAACACATGTAAATATATATTTTTTTTCCAGCAAAGTGTCTAAAGTTATTCAGTATTTATCTCTTCCTTCAAACACAGGACCCAAGCTCACTTTATTTACCTGTTTTAGGATATCTTATTTTTGCTAGAATGTTGATGTTATCCTTTATTAACCAGGAAAAAAAACTGCTGTTCTTACTTTCACAGGTGAGAGTTGAGTTTAACTTTAATTTTTGAGCTCACTGTTATTTCTTGTATCCTATGCTTTTATTCTGGATTTACTTTCCTTCTTGCTTAAATGCATCTTTTAATAACACTTTTAGTGGCAGTTTCTATCAGAAAATGTTCTCAGTCATTTTATGTATGAAAATATTTTATTTTGGCCTTCTGAATACAGATTAGTTTTTGTTTATTAAAATACAAATTCTAGTTTGACAGTTTGGAAGACCTAATTATGTTCATAATTTTAGCACACTGAAATCCATGGTACTTTTGACTAATATATACCTTAAAATATTTATCCCAGGCATGTCACTAATATGTGTCAAGGCTTTTCATGGAATTCGGAAGCTTGGTCTTCATACATATATTTTTTTTACTTATATTTTTTGTATTTGAAACAGAGTGTTCTTGTCAAAGTGTGAACTTATCCTTCCACATTTCCTGACAGTCTTTATAAAGCTGTGTCTATTATCCCAAGTTGCCATGAACCCAGAAATAAAATTATATAAGAAACATGGTGATCAACCACATTTTAGAGGTACATACTGAATTTCTTAATTTACGTTAATCAATCAAATACTCAAGATCATCTAACATGCAGAGGTGATATGATGGTTAAAGGCATGGCCTTCATAGCCAAACTGCTCTCATATGAATGATAATTTTGTTGTGATTTTTGGTTAGTTATTTTACCTCAAAGTGCTTCAATTTCTTCATCATTAAAATGACAATAATACCCACTTCAGAGGTTTGCTGTGAAGAACAATTAGTTAGGATATGTGAAGTGCTTATAATAATTCCTGTTCTAAAAACAAGTATATTCAAATTACCATTCTTGTTTACTCACTGTCATGTAAAACGATGCTAGATTCTGTAGAAGATATAAAAGGAGTTCTGTACACATGCCTTGCATGCATGAATTTTATTTTGAGTTGGTGATGGAATAGATGTGAAACAAACAAGGGTAAAGCCATTATGCCGTACAGTTCCAAATAGGATTTTATCAATTCTAAAATGTAATCAGAATTCCTTGATGACATAACTTATAAGGACTAGAATAACTCAGGAAAATATCTTGGGGAGGAGACTTGAGTCGTGTTCGATGAGACAGATAGAGGGAAAGGTCATCACAGGCTCGGGAAGCAGCACAAGCAAGTGCTTTGGAGACGAGATGAGGATGACGGGCAGGATGAGAGTGGTGTATGTGGAGAGCAAGGCAGAGCACCTGGATTGTACAGATAGGGAAACTGCAATGGATCAGCATGAATGAGACTGGGATACGAATGTCTGAAAGCCAAAGGGAAAAGTTAAGACTTTAAGCAAATAATTTTCAATAGAAAGCTATTTGCAGGTTCTTCTATGGATAATGATAAAATGAAAACGGTATCTGGGCAAGATTCTGTTGAGGTAGTTACACTTAATTTAATGGGCGACAGACCTAATTTTATGGCCAGGCAACTGCAAGTTTGCATGCAAGCATCTTTTGATTTAAAGTAGGAATAATCAAATCTGCCCTGTACGAGGTGTTAGTAAAATGAAAGAAGAGTACCCTGGATCCTCCTTCTCATCTGACAGCGAAGGGCATATTCCTATCACTTTTTATTTTCACCCATCAAAAATGAGAAGGACAGCATCAGAGACATAACTTCATTTCATGTCCACTTTGCATTATTACCAATGGAAATATTCCGTACTCTCCCTGTGGCCCTTAAGCTTTGTTTAAAGAATGTCACTTTAAACAAACGCCGATTCTTTGCAAATAAAATATACTTCATATTATGAGCTTACATAGGATTCACATCAAGCTAATAAAATATAGAGCATGTTGACATTGTTAAAGTTAATGTAAAGTAATGTATTACTTATTGTAGACATAGTCAATATTTAGCTTATCAGAAAAGTAGATACGTTGAAACACCTTGGACACCTAATAGATGTTTCAGTGTGTCCTTGAGGAGTATCTATGCTGCAATATTAACTCTAGAAAATCACCAAATGTAACTAGAATGGCAATGATACTGTTAGGGCTCCACAGAATTATTTTCAGATCCTATTTCATAACTGAATCATATTTTATTATTACACTCAGATATTTTTATTGCAAATATTGTGCATAAAATTCTCTGCCATCGTATTCAAGAAAGAATGAATGAATTAGAAGGAAATAATGAAGTCATCCCCAAATTCCAGATGTATACAAAGCTGGTCTTTAAGGCCCTTCCAACTGTTCTTTTTATTTATTTTAAGCATTACACATTTACATAACTTCAAATCAAGAAGCTAATAAGCAGACACACTTATAATGGAACACTTCATTCATGAAGAGAAATGGCCAAAAAGCATAATTTATTTGTGAATGGTTTGGTGGAGTTAGGTTGGATATTTGAGGTATGCAACTTTTCTAATAATTGATAAAAAAAATCAAGTCAAGAAGATATCAGGCAATGGGAAAAGTGAAAGAGCAATAGAATTGTAGCAAATCCTATAAGTTAGTGGCCAAATCATCAATGTGGTTCTTAAACTTTGTTTTGGTTCTTTTGTTAAATGCCTTCCTTATTTAGTAATTTTAAATACAAATAATGAAACTTTTTAAGTTAGTGTAAGAGGGTTAAATAATGTCTCTAAAAATTCACGTCCACCTGAGATTTCAGAATGTGATTTTATTTGGAAATAAGGTCTTTGCAGATGTAATCAATCAAGGTAAGGATCTACATGAGATCATACTAGATTGGGGTGGGGCCTAAGTCTAATAGCTGCACTCCCCATAAGAAAAGAAGAGAACACAAAGGGACATATCATGACACAGGGAAGAAAGCCATGTGAAGTCAGAGGCAGAGGTTGGAGTGATGCACTACAAGTCAAGGGATGCTAAGAACTGCAGTGATAAGAATTGAAGGGAGTCACCAGAACCTAGGAAGAGGTAAGGAAGGATTCTTCCCTTGAGTCATCACAAGGAAGATGGCCCTGCTGATGTTCTGATGTCAGACTCCTAACTTCCAAACTGAAAAAAATAATTCTATTGTTTTAAGCCACCTAGTTAGTGGTAATTTATTACTTAAGCCCTAGGAAACTATTACAGCTGGTAATATGTATTTAACATAGATTTTGAAATCTTTTGAAAGGTTAAGTGTTTGACTTTGGAAAACTTTACATACCCACGAGAAAAACAGCAATTGGAAGTTTAAAGATATGAAAACTTTTCCTACACTGACAAAATACAAATCAAATCAGACCCATGAGGAAAGTCAATCTAAAAATTTATAGATGGTTCACATTCTTAAACCAGTGAAAATGAGTTTACATATTATTTGACTAATGCATTCATCCAAAACTTTTGAATCTGAAAATTAATCAAGATAATCAATACCTAACAATCAATACCAGATCTTCATGCCTACCTTCAAAAGAGTCATGTGCCTATGGGAAACCAGAAGATGATGAAGGTAAGGAGGGAAGAACACAGAATCACCATCTTTCACTTTACCCTCCAAATTTAAGAGTCAACCAGTTAGCTTTTATTTCCTGAATCCAAATTTTATTTAACCATTGATTAGCTCAAAAAAATGTGTTATTGTATTTGCCTCATTCATTCCTTGGGTGTGTTTTGTTATTCAATTTGCAATTCTGTGTGGCACTGGCTTTAGGAGTATATCTATGTGCAGTAGCATATCATACATGGTTTTCTTCTTTGATCACTTCTTAATACCATTGTATTGTGACTATTATTTTTAGATAACAACACAACCACTTTTATTCATTTGTTTTTAGCTGAGTAGGGTATGTGAACTATGAGAAAGCAGTCAATTAAAATCAAGGCTGAAATTGAAAACATCAAATCTGCTAATTTTAAGGAGCTCAGACCATTGAAAAAGTAAATATTGGTTTCTAGCTTACATGCAGGTGACCAAATCTGAATCCTACAGTTTTCTCCTCTACTTCCAAAGGTAGTTTCATATTTCCTTCAGATTACTGAAAAAAAAATGCATTGCCATCATGGCAACAATTGATCAGTCAAATAGCCTTGTCTAGGCCCATTTCAGGAATTCCAAATTAATATTTCCAAACTATTATATCCTGCTTTCATCATATCCCCCTCTCTAACAAAAACTTTGCGTGGCTTCTAACACCCCCTGAGAGAAAGCCTAAACTCCTTATTCACCCTGGCAAAGATGGACCTCATATTCTGGCCTAGAAGATACCTTCCCAAATCCCTCTCATACGGCCAAGCTCTATTCTTCATGGAGTTAGGCTCATCTGTTCACTGCTTATAAAATATCATATGAACATCCCTGTTTCTGAAATTTTATTTACCTATTTAACAGAAATGTCCATCACTCTTTGTATGCATCTCAATCCCCTTACCTTTAAGCCTTATGTTTTCTTTGAACTCACAACTTAATACTTGACCCCTGAATTTGGCTATAATCTCATAGGGCTCATAAGAATTTGAAAGTACAATGTTTTTTTATTATCAATTAATATGCATAATAGATTCTTTTACTGCCTACTTGAGTCTCATTTCATGTTTGACCATAACCACATGCTTGACCAACTGAGCAACTGAAATTTGAATCAAGACAGTAAGATGAGGTATACCTCAAAAACTGGGCGAGGCATGAGGATGTGAGGGTCCCAGTTAAAGTGGAGCTCAGAAATAGATTAAGTGTCAAGATGAAGGTCATATATCTTTTTGCAAACATATTTAATTACATTTTGAACTGGATAGGTCAAATATCTTTCATGACAAAAAAAGCTAAGTTCAAATGGCCATGTAAAAAGTATATTGCTTTGACTACCTATGATTTTATGCTATCTTCTGTTATTTCTTAAATTGTGTAATATGTTATTACTGAAATCCAATGGCTAATATGGATATCAACTTGAATATAAACAACTTGACCTTTTTCAGACTCCACTCATAATTTTCAGTATGGTGCCATCTGCGATAATAAAAATATATGTTATTAGGTGAGTCCTACACTCTTAGAGTTTGGGGAGGTGGTATAAATCCAAAGAAAACAATGTATTTGCAGTTGAAAATATACAAGAATGAAACTTAAATGTCAAGGACTAATCCTTGAAAAGGTGACAGGCAACTCAAAATGGATTAAAAACTTAAATTTAAGACCTAAAACCATAAAACTCCTAGAAGAAAACATATGGTGTAAGCTCCTTAACATTGGTCCTGACAATGACTTTTTAGATTTGACACCAAAAGAAAAATTAAACAAGTGAGACTACATCAAACTAAAAAGTTCTTGTATAGCAAAGGAAACTATCAACAAAATGAACAGGCAACCTACCAAGTGGAAGAAAATATTTGCAAATCATATATATTTGATAAGGGGTTAAAATCCAAAATATATAAAGAACTCATACACCTCCACAAAAACAAACAATCCAATTAAAAAATGGGCAGAGGACCTGAACAGACATTTTTCCAAAGAAGACATACAAATTGCCCACAGGTACATGAAAAGGTGCTCAACATCCCTAATCATCAGGGAAAAGTAAACCCAAACCACATTAAGATATCTCCTTACAACTGTTAAAATGACTATCATCAAAAAGACAAGAGATAAAAAATGTTGGCCAGATGTGGAGAAAAAAGAACCGAGGTGCACTATTGAATGCAAATTGGTACAACCACTATGGAAAACAGTATGGGGTTTCCTTAAAAAATTAAAAAGAATTAACATGTAATCTAGCAATCCCACTTCTAGGTTTTTATGCAAAGGAATTGACATAGGATCTTATAGACATATAGACATATGTGCATTTCATTGCAGCATTATTCACAATAGAAAAGATATGGAAAGAACCCATTTATCAATGGGATATACATATATATACATATACACATATATACATATAATATACATATATTATTTAGCCATTAGAAAGAAGGATACTCTACTATTTGCAATAACATGGATGGAGCTTGAGTGCATTATGCTAAGTGAAAGAAGCCACATAGTGAAAAACAAATACAAATGATATCACTTACATGTAGAATCTAAAAAAACCCAACTCAAAAGCAGAGTAGAGCGGTGTTTGCCAGGAATTATGGAGATGGGGGAAATGGGAAGACGTTGGTCTAAGAGTAAAAACTTCCAGTTATAAGATGAACAAGTTCTGGGTATCTAATGTACAGCACAGTGATTACAGCTAATAATAGTATATTACATAGGTAAAAGTTGCTAAGAAAATAAATCTTATATGTTCTCACCACAAAAAGAAATGGCAATTAAGTGACAGGATGAAGGCATTCGTTAATGTTAAGGTGGTAATCATTTTGCAATATCTAAATGTATTAAATCAACATGTCGTGCCCATTATATCTCAAAAGAGCTGGAAAAAAATTGTTTTTAAGCAATAAGAAAAAAAATTGAACTACCATTTCATTCAGCAATCCACACTCTGGGTATGTATTCAAAGGAAATAAAAAGATTTGAAGAGGTAATTGAACTCCATGTTATTGCAGCGTTTTTTTTTATATTAGCCAACATATGTAAACAACCTAAGTGTTCATTAATGACAAGTGAAGAAAGAAGATATTGTATATCTACAATGGAATATTATCCAGCCATATAAGAGAAGAAAATCCTGCTTTTTATGATGACATGGCTGGACCTTGAGAGCCTTATGCCAAATAAAATAAGTCAGACAGAGAAAGATAAATACTACATGTTATCACTTACCTGTGGAATCTCAAAAAAAAAGCAAACTCATAGAAACAGAGAGTATAAAAGTTAATTGCCAGGGGCAAGGGGGTAGGAGAAATAGGAAAAGATTGGTTAAAAGATACAAACTTTCAGCTATAAAATTAGAAAGATTTGAGGATCTAATTTATAACATGGTGACTGTAGTTGATATCCCTGTATTGTATAATTGATATTTTCTAAGAGAGGAGAAGTTAAATATTCTTATCAAAAAATAATGAATATGTGAGTATGTGAGATGATGCATGTGTTAATTAGCTACATGGGAAGAACCTTTTCACAGTATATATGTACATCAAATCATCATGATATATACTTTACATACCTTATAATTTTATTTGTCATTGATAGATCAATAAAGCTGAAAATTTTTAAGAGGCTATAAGTATAGGAAGAAAAGTTGAAGATTCCCATAAGGAAGATAAAAGTAACTCCATAAAGTTATAGTAATTCTTTGGTTCTTTCACATACTTTTACAGTGAAATAATGTAAGCTAAACACCAGGTAAATGCATGAAGAATGATAAAATGTATTAATCTTACAGAATCTAGTATAGTATATTTTCTATGTGGACAGTCAATACTAAAATTGATAAATTTACAAACACTTGTAACAGCATTGTAAAATATAAGTGCAGTGGGCAATTTAAATATAAATCTGAATTTTTTTCTATAAAAGATACTCCTGCTATTGGTAATGTTTGTTTACATCTTTTTTAAAAAACTCACATTGGGTATTTGAGGCTTTGCATTGGCACCAGTATTTTTGTTAGTTCACCTTATCATCCCTTGCAACATTAAAAAAAAATTCATCACTAACCAAATTGTCTTAAAACAGTAAAAAGCAGCTTTTGGCCTATCATTAGAATTAAAGATAGAGGTGGGCCGACCATGGTTCATGAGCCAAATTGGGCCCACTGCCTGTTTTTCTATGGTCCACAAAATAGGAATGCTTTTTGTACTTTTAAAGAGTTGAAGAAAAAGAAAAAGAAAAAGAATATTTCATGATGCGAACATTATATGGTGTCCATAAATAAAGTTTTATGGGAACATAGCCATGCTTATTCACTTACATGTTGTCGTGGCTACTTTTTGCGCTTTGAAATACTTGCAGCAGAAAGTGTCTGACTGCAAAGCCTAAAATATTTAGTACCTGGCCCTTTATAGAAAAAGTTTGTCTATCTCTAATTACCAGGAAAGAAAAAAATTAAGGCTTATAAAATGGGCTGTAAATTTTAAATAACTTTCTTTTAAGTGCAATTAGATGACAACATTCTATGTTGCAGTTATATGTATCTCCACAACACAAAGCATTTACTCAACTTAAGTTCAATAACATCAATTTAAGAAAAAATTTTCACAACAATGTTTAATGTTTTTATTTTAATACAAACCAATACACAAGATACCACATACCAGTTGCGATCTGTAATATGTGTAACAATCCACTGGTCAGGAAAAACTGGTCTGTATAATTTCTAACAGGTACAAAGGGGTGCTATCTAAAGCAAATAGAATGAAATCACCCATTGTCGAAATCAGAATAATTTTCTAAAGAAATGTTAACGCAAAAAATTCTTTATAACTACTGAGGACATCCTAAGCAATAGATTTGTTTTCTTTGCTATTAAAAGCTAGCCAAGCATTGTTTCTTCTAGATATTGAGAAAAGCACATAATTTTAAGTATGCTACATGCATTAGTGTTCTCTTAAAAAGTACAAGTTGTAAATGTATTACATGCATCTTAAATACATTGAATGTGAAATTCTTCTGCATAAATGTGAAAAGGAAATGTTTTAAATAAAACAAAAGATGTTCTAAATTTAAAAAATAACATTTGCAATTATACTATCATCCCACATCACACATATACCCCACTTTTCTATTGTCTTTCCCATTGTTTAAGTAAATGACCAGAAACAGAGAAATGCCTTTATTTCTTATTTATTGATCACTTACTTTTCTTGGTTTGCATATAAAATCCATAAAATCCCCTTAAAAACATGACATTTTGGAGAATCAAAGCATTTTTTTAAAATGCAGATTTTTTCAAAAAATAGGGATGTTTTGCACTATATCTCATATTATATCTGCAACCAGGTTATTTTCCTGTCCCAAGTATAGATTGTAGGTGACCATAATCAAATCGCTTATTCTTTTTTTCATTTGTTTGCATTATTTTAGCAAATGTATACATATATATATATATATATATATATATATATATATATATATATATATATATATTGTAGCATCTACAATGGGCTGGGTACTCTGTGTGGTGTTATACAGAATAAAAAGAGGAATCAGAATAACTGCGATCTTTCAAAGATCTCAGAACAAGAGTATTAATCATATACACAAATAGCTGTAAGGTAGAAAATGATGAGTGCACCTGAGAGAGGTACAAATAAGACACTTTGGAAGGTCAGAGGGAGAAGTGATTACTTCCAGCTGGGCAGATCCAGGAGCGATTTATTGATGAGGATGCATTTGAGCTATACCTTAAAGGATGGTTAAGAAGAGTAAATTAAATTGAGTGGTGAGGGCATTCCCCCAAATAACAGGGTGTGCAAATGACAGGTGAGAATGTGGTGGATACGTATGGGTGCAAAGGAAAATGGTGTCTGTTTACCCAGAGCTTAGGATGTGTAAAGTGGAACAAGTTTTAGTTAATCTAGACATGCAGCTAGAGGTCAGACCAGGAAGGCAGTGCAGCCTGGAAGGAAGCCTGAATCCAGGCAAGTCCTGGCTCTAAATACTGGCTATCTGGGTAAACTAGGACAATTTACTTAACCTCGAAGTCTGGACAGAAAGTCTAAAAAACGTTTACCTAACTTGTAGTGTCATTATAAAGATGAGAAATATATATGTATATACTCTAACACAACATGTACCACATTATAGATGCTAAATAAATGGTAGTTGTGCTTTGGAATACTACATTGTGTCAATACGACATTGAAAAACAGGCTAGGAATTTTAGATAGCTCTGTGAGAATGTATTGTACCAACTATGGGAAAGCACCACAGAGTCATCAGTCACTAGAATGAGGAACTAAGTATTTGGAAAATAAGATGAGGAGCTAACCAGTACGTTTTAATTGAGATTGCCCTTTACAATCACTTGATGATCTTTGCAAACAGTGTCAGGTCTGGGCCTCACCCCAGACCAATTAAGTCAGAATCTCTATGCCTAGAGCCTGGACATGGCATTTTTTCAAAGCTTCCCAGGACTTCTAAAGCATAGCCGGGGTTGAGAATTACTATTGCTTTAGATGCAAGTTATTACAGTTAATATGAGAAATACACAAAATATATTTTATCATAGTAATTTGAATTATTTTCATTCTATTACATTAGTGGATGTCAGTTTTCCAGATTGTCGTTTTTTGTTTACCTGCCATACTCTTTGGACTGTCCAAAGACCCATCCAGTACTTAACACAGGACTGATACAGTAAAGGTCAAATACATGTTTGTTGAATGACTGCCTAATTGACTAATATTATTCCCACACCCCACTAGATAAAAATGATAAGCTGAAGAACAATATAAGATGGGTGCTAGGTAGTAATATTTAAAATATTTACCCTTTAATCCTGTTTCCTTTGCAAAAGCTATCTCACTTATTAAAAGAGGTAGTGTTTACATCATGTTCATAAACGTAATTAAAATGAGTAGCCAAACTACATCTGGAAACTAAGACCATGAGCCAAAATATGCAAGGATAAATTTAAGATTGATAACATTAATTATTAGGCTTATTACCAACAATATCAAAGTAAAGCTTTCAACAACTTTTTAAAACTATATTCCAGATTGTATTTTACCTACATACTCTATATAAAAATACTTTTTTGAAAAGGTTTTATTATGTTTTATATTCAATAACCCTATCATATTATTTTGTGGAGCAATTGGTGGGTCACAATTGTGCTGTCAAATTTGCTAATAACCTTCAAAGAAAAAAATGTCATTCATCAATTCAAATATGAATAAGAGGATATTGAAGTAAGCTGAGAGACAAACGGACTGAGGGATAAGTACTAAGGGAATCACCAGGGACCTATGGCTTCTTAGAATTTTAAGGGACTTTAGAGCTAATCTGGGAGAACATCTTACCAAAAGTAGGAAATTTCTCTCCCACTGCAATTAAATCGTGAAAAAACAAACAAACAAACAAAAAAACTACTTGCTTCTTGTCAAAATACTGAAAAACCTATCAAAAGCTCACCTCCAAAATGCAGGCCTGGATGTTGGGGCTCTCTCATTATACCTTAGTAGATTGACAGCACTTCTAGGGACCACCCTCACTCAAAAATATAACAAGCAGATGGCAAATTCTACAATCAGTAGAAGTAATGGAGGTATTAAAACGTTACCAGCAGGCTCCCTCATGGCTCTTGTTTTGACAGATGTCTATTCAGGTACTTATGTTTTCTAAGCAATGTTTCTCTATTCCTATCTACAAGCAGCCCTCACCTTTTTATGAGTAACTATGCCATCGCAGTATTTACTATACATAAGACAATCACAACCATTAAACTGTCTCTAATCCTTTCCTCCTGTGGTTATATAAATTATTTGTTTACCCTGAGAGTACATGAAATTTTTATAGGCACAATCTAGGATTGCATCTATCTAACTTTGCTCTCCAATAAATTGTCTGTAAATATTGAAACTCATGTATACCTCAGTGTAACCACATTGTAATCTCTGTCTGTTGCTTTCACATAAACAATCCAGGCTGGTTAAAAGACACACCCCATAGCCAAGAGAGGAACACAATGATCAAATTCTAATTCTCTGGTTTCGTTCACTTTATTTATTTATTTATTTATTTTTTAAGATTTTATTTCGGCATTGGGGGAAGGGAACAGTGTTGGGGAATCAGGGAAGGGGAACAGGCAAGTTGCTGTCCTTTTTGTTCTTCAGTCTAGTTGTGGAGGACGTCACTTCACTGGCCCATGTTGGTATTATCATTGTGCTCTTCCCAGGTGAGGCAGATCTGTTGCCGACCACTGGACAGCCACTGGACGGCCACTCATGGCGGCTCTTGGCAGCTCACGCTGGCTGCCGGCCACTCTTGGTACCTTATGAATGGCAGCCCACTGCAGCAGGGGCTGCAGCCTATGCCGTCACCAGTGACTCATGGCAGCCCAGCTCCAGGTTGAGCTGTTGTTCACCATCTTAGCTGTAGAGGGCTCAGTATCACTGGCCCTCATGTGGGATCCAAACCGGGGCCCTGTTTCTCAGAGCTGGCGTCTCAAGCAAACTCTTAACCAACGTGCCACTCAGCCGGCCCTCGTTCACTTTAAATAGCCCTCTCCACTCTCCTGGAGAAAGCTAACAATATCTTATAAATGAAGTTTCAGAGACTTTATTGTAATTATGTCTTCTTAAACTTTCATATGCAAACTATTTGCCATTTTAAGCGGTAAGGCACATCATTCATGCAACAAATTTTTGTTTTAAGGACTGCTTGAGTCACTAAGGATACCATGATGAACAAAGACATGGTCACTGCACTAAACAAAATTGTATTCTAGAGAATAAATAAATAGAAAGGAAATTAGATATGTGTAATGAAGAAAAATAACATACATTAAGGGAGACAGTGGAGGGGGCAGGGGATATTACTCTAGAAAGGACAGTCAAGAAAGGCATCTTTGAGGAAGGATATGGAGCATAGATGTGAAAGTAGTGAAGAGGTGAGCCAGGCCATAAAAAATGGAAGACCATTCCAGAAAAAGAGATAAAAGCAAACTAAAGCCTGGAGACTGGAGTGTACTAGGAGAAAATGAGAAAGAAGTCCAGAGTGGATGAAACAGAATGGGAATGGAGGAAAGTAATAAAAGATGGGATTAGAGAGATTTGTATCTGTGATGGTTAATTTTATGTGTCAACTTAACTGGGCCATAGAGGTACCCAGATATTTGGCTAAACATTAGCCTGGGTGTCTCTGTGAGAATGTTTTTGGATGAGATTAACATTTAAATTGGCAGACTGAGTAAAGCAGATTGCCCTCCCTAATGTAGATGGGTCTCATCTGATTGGCTGAGGGCCTGAATAGAACAAAAAGGATGACACCCCCCCCTCACTCCAAGTAAGGGGGAATTCTACCTGCCTGACTTCCTTCAAACTGACACGTTCATTAGCTTTTGCTATTTTCAGACCGGAACTCAAACATGGTTCTTTCTTGGTCTCAAGCCTACCTATTAGCATTTGGACTGGAAATACGCCATTGGTTCCCCCGGATTTCAGACCATTAGACAAATGGGAATTAAAGCTTTGGCTTTAATCTCATGGGTTTCCAGCTTGTTGACCCATCCTGCAGTTCTTGGGATTTAGCCTCCATAATCCTAGAGCCAATTTCTTGATCTCTATATTTATAGATCTATATCTATCTATCTATCTATCATCTATCTATCTATCTATCTATTATCTATCATCTATCATCTATCAACTCCTATTGGTTCTATCTCTCTGGAGACCCTGCCTAATATAGGGGCTTAGGAGCAATGTGATCTACTTGCTATTTAAAAGGATCTCCCTCTATAGAGCATGGTCAGACTGTGGTGGGGCAAGTGTAGAATCAGAGAAAGAAGCTAGGATGCTATTGCAATAGCCCAGGCAAGAGACAAAATGGTGGTGTGGCCTTTACTGGGGTGCTAATAGGTGGTAGTAGTGCAGATCATGAAAAGTAGTGAGAGTCTATGTACATTTGAAGACTGAGCCTCAGGATTTCCTGATGAGGGACAGGAGAAGAAGGCAGAAGTTGAGAAAGATTTCCAGGGATTTTTTCCACAGGCCAAAACTAGTGGAACAGTTTTCATTTTTTGAGATAGGAAAGGCTTGAGAAAAACAGTTTTGTAGAGAAACTGAGAGTTCAGCTTTAGAGCCATTTATTTTGAGAAATCTATTGTACAGGCAAGAGAAAAGGTTGAATATTCAATTAGCCACACTAATCAGAAGTTCAGAGAAATAGTTAGTTAGGGATGGAGGATCTAATTTGGCTGTAATCAGCATATAGACAGTATTTAAAGCTAAAGGGCTAGAAGCACTGGTGTAGACATAGAAGATTTCTTCAGAAATGGGGGTCATCTCATGTAGTTGGTAGGGAATATTTCATAATTCACAGAGCACCTAACACAATATAGTCGAGTATAGAATTCAGTAAAATGTAAGAATTACATTGAGTTAATTAGGCTGATGATGGACCATTGCTAAAGTTCCTTCATGATGATTACTGATGTTCCTTCTGGTAAACTTTTCTTTTCTTTTCTTTTTTATTAAAATTTATTGGAGTGACAATGGTTAGTAAAATTACATAGGTTTCAGGTGTACAACTCTGTAATACATCATCTATATATCACATTGTGTGTTCACCACCCAGAGTCAGTTCTCCTTCCATCACCATATATTTGATCCCTTTTACCCTCATCTACCACCCTCCTTCCCCCTTACCCTCAGGTAACCACTAAACTGTTGTCTGTGTCTATTAGCTTTTGTTTCTTCATTTGTTTGTCTTGTTCCTTTGTTGCTTTCAGTTTTATATCCCACATATCAGTGAAATCATATGGTTCTCGACTTTTCCTGTGTGACTTATTTTGCTTAGCATAATAATCTCAAGATCCATTCATTTTGCTGCAAATGGCACTATTCAAATTTACATAGTTTCTACTTATTTTGTAGTAAATTGTACCGAAATGCTACCACTTCATCAGTCACTCCACTCATGTTATAAGATATATGAAAGTTATTCAAGTATGTGATTAATATGCATACTATAATTTTTCTAGGCTATTGTTTTCAGAGTGTAAGGACCTAATAGGCATGTACCTCATACTAATATACACTGAAGAAATTATCTAGTAATTACATTTTCTAGGCTGACATTGACTTCTAATTTGACTCTAGGCAAATCACCCCTTTTTTTGTCTTGTTCTAAAATAATTTACTTTGGTTTCATTATCTATAAAAAACTTTTTTATTTAGCAAAGTTGTAAACATGCAATAGGAGTTACTTATCCAACACTATTAAAAAGTCCTATTTAATATGGAGGTAATTTTTACACAGTTTATATAGATAAAAATAAATTAAACAAATTCTTAATATAATAATAGATAACCTAATATTTATATATAAAATTTATATATATATATATATATATATATATATATATAGAGAGAGAGAGAGAGAGAGAGAGAGAGAGAGAGAGAGGTAGATCCTCTTTATATACTTGAAAATGCAACATAATCTTAGTACACAAATAATTACATTAAAATATGGAATTTTTTCAAATTTACATATTTTAAAATTATATTGTAATAGAATGTTTCTACTTTTTCTTCTCAAAAGGTAGAATGGTTTATTTTAGGAAGAAACTATAGACGAGTGGAAAAAGAATAGGACTGTGAGTACCAACTAAGCCACTATTGGCATGATATCAAAAAGTCACTTAACCACTTAAGGTATTTTTCCTTATCTATAAAATACAGATAACAGAATAAATGGTTGCTAACGCTCCTTATGGTTCCAATTAAACAGGACTCAGTGAAATAAAAGGACAAAAAATAAAAATAAAAAATAAACTTGCATGTCCCAAAGGTCATCATTAAAGATGTAAAAAGACCACCCACGGGATAGCAGAAAATATTTGCAAATCATATATCTGATAAGGGGCTGGTACCTAGAACACATAAATAAATCTTACAATTCAATATTAAAAGAAAAATAACCCAATTTAAAAAATGGACAAAGGATCTGAATAGATATTTCTCCAAAGAATGTATACAATAACCAATACGCATATGAAAAGACGCCCAACATCATTAGTCAGGCAAACGCAAAACAAAGCCACAGTGAGATTCTACACACACAACTAAAAGGGTTCTAACCAATAAGACAGATAACAATAAATGGTGAGAAACCAGAACCATCACTCTGGAGGGAATAAAAAATGGCGTATCTGCTTTGGAAAAAGTCTGGCAGTTCCTCAAAAGGTTGAACACAGAGTTACTACATATGACCCAGCAATTCCACTAGTACACAAATTTTGTTCATGCCAGCATTATTCATAGTAGCTAAAAAATGAAAACAACCCCAAATTCCATTAACTGATGAAGAAATAAATCAAATACGGCATATCTGTACAATAGAATATTGTTTGGTAATAAAAAGTAATGAAATACCAATATATTCTACAACATGGATGGACTTTGAAAACATTATGCTAAATGAAAGAAGTGAGTCACAAAAGGCCACATATCATATGATTACATTCATATTAAATGTCCAGTGAAAGTAGATTAATAGTTGGTTATGTAGGGTTGGAGAGGTATGGGGTAAAAAAGAATGATTACTACTGGGTACAAGGGTTTTGGGGGGGAGATGAAGAGAATGTGTTCGAATTGATTGTGGTAATAGTTGCATAACTCTAAATATACTAAAAATCACTGAATTGTACACTTTAAATAGGGAATTGTGTCTCAGTAAGGCTGTTAGTAAGAGAAAAAAATAATACTATGATTCCATATGAATACTTATTTGTGTGTGTTGTTTTAATGCAGCTCTGAAAGGAAGAATCATTTTTACTCCAGGAGATTTTTCATCAACTGAATTTTATGCAAGCTGTGGAGCAGAAATATGGTCAGCAGCAGGCATTTCTATCCTCACGTTAAAAAGGCATAATTGTACAGGTTCCAGCAACTTGTCAGTAATTAATCAGAAACTCAGCACTGAATAGTAATTTTTGGCATGTGTGCTCTTATCACAATCAGTGTTTTATTAATATGTTTTTTTCTTGTTGAGTAATCTCAATTTCTTTAAATAAATTTTAGTTAATCAGTTACTTTATGCATATAATCTTCATATTTTCATAATAATAATTACATCCCTAGCAAAATTTATGTAATCAAATAATTGCCATATGAAATTATGTAAAAGCTATAAACATATTGGAAAAATTCAGATGTATTTACACAAGAATTTTTTTTCACTTTCTGTTATCTATATTATTTGGTATTGATTTTTAATAATTTTTATTTTTAACTCAAATCACTAGATCCCAAAGAGGAGATTTTATTCTTAAGGGAAAATTACCAGTAATTTCCCATAGAGATGGTATATTATTATAACATACCATAAGCTGAACACTCTAAGAAAAATTATATGTAATATACAATTTTTTTCAGGTATAGTCAGGGAAAATAAAATTTCTTTTTTGCATTTACCCTTACTACTCTTGATTTTTAATGTATTAATTTCACGTTTAGTTGTACACATTCTTGTTTTATCTGTACCTTTTATTGCCTGTATCTGAATATGGAATCACAGAGCCAGAAAAATAAATAAATGTAAAGATCATCTAGGGCTCATCCACCTTATTTTGCACATTGAAAAAATGAGGTGCCCAGAGTTTGAGTGACTTCACATGGTCACAAAGCTGGTTAGCAGCAGGGCTTAGCCTGACCTCAGAATTCCTGCCAGGGCTTTTTCCTTCCATACCAAGAGGATACTCAGTTTAGCACTTCAGGTATGGTATTTCAGTGATCTATTTTTGTGTTTCTGTCCTTCCCTTAATTTGGACATCTTCGAAGACAATGATTAGGTCCTCATCATTGTATTTCCCTGGAGCCTAGAAGAATGCCTGGAACATAATCATAATTGCTCAACATATAGATCTTTGAAAGATTTTTTTTTGCAACTTTTGACCTTTTCTTTTTAAAAAAAAGTTTTTGTCTCCTCACCTCATAGTGGGTACACAATAAATATTGGCTTAATGGCAAATGGTTGAATACCTTATTGTAAAATAGAGAGTAAATATTTGAAACATGTATTTTATTTGGTTTTATGAAAATGTGTGGCATACATGTGTACCAAAAACTCATACTTAGTCGTAATTATAGGGTACTAGCTAGAAACAACAGAGTATTATAAATTCTCTGGCACTTCTGTGGCAGAACTTTTAAACAATGAACTTTCATTTACAATATATCAAAATTATGCCAACTCAAACCTTAGTGAAAGAAAAACGAAAAGAATAGCCTATTGATTGAAAATTCACACTACCACACACACACACACACACACACACACACACACACACACACACACACACACACACACACACCAGCTGCAGCATCAACATTTTCTCTTTGAAACTATTCTATTTAAAACCACATGAGTATTAGCACTTGGATATTAAGTAAATGTTTCTGGGTTTCCATTCTGGAGGCTCCACATGGTAGGCTTGTTTTTATTTTGTTTCTACTGAGAAATTCACAAAAAGTTAATAATTGATGCCAAATCAATGACAAAGTCGAAGCCCTTAACCGCTTATTGCCCTAGCATTTGCAAATAGGAAATGAGGCATTACCAAGGGCATTACAGAGAGTAGACAGAAGGAGGGATAAATGAAGGCTCCCTTCCATATGTCTTTCTATGGAGTAGAACTGGCTTCAAGGATGAAGGTACAGAGCAGAGGGAACTCGAGTCACATTGACTCCTCCATTTCCTCTATTGGCCAAGACTGAAATATAAAATAGATCACATGCTTAGTTTCCAGCCCCACAGTGTCATTAGTGGGAACACATAAAAATATCAATCAACAAAATAAATCTGAACATGCAATATGCATCTGCTATATCTTTTGAAGTCAATATGTTTGGTGTGGAAGTACATATTTACATTTCAAAATAGCTCCAGTTCTCATTCTGTCCACCTTTCTGCCATGCATCAATGTCTCGCAATTGGACACCAAGCCAGGGTGCTACCAGAAGTCTTTCAACTCAGCAGGAAGAACTGAATAATGTCAAATATTTTGCTCTTTTAAATTTGAAGATATTTTTAATATTTAAAATATGCATTCCTTAAGGACTGGGTATACTCAACACATTGAGGATACTGAGTATTTATAATAATGATAATGATTATTAAAAAAATAGTCATTCATGGGCTGGCCAAGTGGCGCGTTGGTTAAGAGCTGGCTTGGGACGCCAAAGGGCCCTAGTTCACATCCCATATATGAGGGCCAGTGACACTGCCCTCTACAGCTAAGATGCTGAACAACAGCTCAACCTGGAGCTGGGCTGCTGTGAGTCACCGGCGACGGCGTAGGCTGCAGTCTCCTGTGGCAGTGGGTTGCCATGGGCTACCGTGTGTAGCCAGCAGCCAGTGTGAGTGGCCCTCAAGCCGCTGTAAGCGGTCATCCAGAAGCCGGCGACTGATCTGCCTCGCCCAGGAAGAGCACAATGATGGTGCGAACTTGGGCCAGTTAAGCAACGTCCTCCACAACTAGACAGAAGAACAAAACTACAGCAACTTGTCTGTTCCCCTTCCCCCAATTCCTCAGCTCTGTTCCCATCCCCTAATTCCCCAATAAAAATCTTAAAAAAAAAAATAGTCATTCATAAGCAACCACTAGGCAGATTTCATTGTCCTAGTCTCTGTGCATTGATACAACTAGTCAGACACAATCCATAGCCTCACATAGCTTACTCTGAGCATAGGGGAGACAAAATGTTATGCAAAATACATCCAGTGCTTTCAAGCATTATAAAATCTAAATGAAAGAGAAATGAGGAATTTAAAAACTGCTAGACAGAACAGGAAAAATCCCTGGAGGACATAAGACTTATTGTGCGCCTTGGATAACAGACAAAATACAGATTCAGAAGTTGTAAACTCATATGCCTATAAAAGTCAAGTGAATATTGCTGAGTAGGAGAGTAGATGCAGCATTTGCCATGTTTTTCAAGAGCCTTTGGAATTCCAATTTGCCATGGAAAAAACCTTGACTTTTTAAATGATGTCAATTAACTCAACTGAAAAAATTAAATGCTATGTAGGCCAAATACGGTATACTTATGGTCTGCCTGTTTTTATTTTCTTTGTCATGAACTCTAACATTGGAGCAGAGATGAGAAGGCAAGAGGGACTTGTTAGCTAATGAGCTGTGATGACACCAGATTTAGTTACTTTAAAGATATAGTTAATTTAAAAGAACAATCAGAAGATCGGTGAAGGAGATAAACAGTGGAGGAGATAAACTGGTGTCAGACCTGGTATTTGGATATGAATGAAAGCACTTAGTTTGTAGGCAGATTAGAGAAAAAGTGCTATAGGGACGGAGGTAGAAAAGTTTAAAGTGCATCATCATGAATGAAGTCAAACTTCTCTTTGTATTGACATTAATCCTTTCCTCCAGTTTAATTGCTGAGTATAACCCATGGCATCCTAGAAATTTTAGAAGTGGCAAGGGCCAAATATCACACAAAGGCCTCAAAGAAATGTTCTGTTAGGTTAGGTTTGTTTTGTTTTGTTTTGTTTTGTTTTATATTACTGGTAATACTAGATTAGTGATTCAAAAAATTAATACTGTATTAAAATTTCTAACACTACATTCATTTCTAACATACTATTGGCTTGTTAACATTTGAGAATTCCAATTAAAAGGGTTTAAAAACTTTTACTAGGATTTATCATGGCAATACCCCAAGCAATGGCGTGCTACCCAGCTTGGCCATGCAACTAGGCCATGTTTTAGCTGAGAGGTTTTTTTTTTAAACTTCATTATATGAACATTTGGTGTTTTCTATAAACTGACAATCCAGTTTGTAAGAGATACATTATGCAAATTAGGGAATTAGCAACAAACTACTTCTGATGCTACTATTCTTGTTCTTCCCTTCAGATTTGCCAGAAAAACAATAATGCAGTAAAATCTACCAAGAGATGTTTTGTTACCACTATTAATGGATAATATTTTATTGTGGTGTTAAATTTACTGCAAAACCTGGGGAATTACAATAGCATGCATTATCCTACGCAATCTAATATAATTCCATTTCCTTTGTCCTATGGGAAAAACAAATAAAGGCAAAATATATTGCAAACATATTCACTTAAGCTCAAACTTTTCCCATTTATTAAATATTCAGTTAAATTCAGTATTACCCCAAGAGCCATGAACCAATTTTATATTCTTCATTAGAAAACTGAAGAATTTTCAGTCTTCACATTAGTGAACATTCTAAGTTTTAGCCTCACTTTTCTGCTCAATCTAATTTTACCATCTCTCCTCTGTACATTGACCATTCCTATTGCTACTTGCACACTGATGCCGAACTCCCACTCCAGGGGTAGTAAGTATATCAGGAACCATTATTGTAAATGTGCAGTTCAACTGTTTTCCCTCGCTGCACACTTATTTATGTTTTTCTGTGTAGGGTCCTTTGGCCATCGGTTCCTCTACCTAAATTTAACAACTAAGTCATAAGAGTTTCTGTTTGAAACACCCTCACCAATGTCCTAATATGTTTGTGCTGAGCTGAAAACCTACCACGTAGAGAGCCCAAGTATACAATGATGGAAGGAGAACTGACCCTAGGTAGTAAACAAACAATGTGATATATAGATTATGTATTACAGAATTGTACACCTGAAACCTATGTAACTTTACTAACGCCAACAAATTTTAATTAAAAAACTTAAAAGTCCAAGGGGAACTAGATCACACATCTGATGGATCATGAACTGAAGGCAGAAGCTGCTTAACTGGCTTCTCACATATTAATAAAACCATTCTGAAATGCACTGGAGAAACAGTTTTTCTTGCCTTGTCCATTTTGCTTTGCCTGCTAGTTTTGTTTGTTTGTTTAGGCAGCAAAAGTACTTTTATGAAACTCATTGATAGAAAGCTAGAAAGTGCAGCGCCAAAGTGGGAAACGTCCAGCAAAGCTGACCATTCATTTTTAAAGAAAGTCTTACAAACGCTAAAATAGCATCACCAGATCATTTGTATTCTCTGATTTAAACTAACGTTCTGCTTTATACAAAAATGTATTCAACACAATATTTTTTTCACATAATTTTTTATGGAATTTGAAAGAACTGTCAAACTTTTCTTTGAGATTTTGTGTTTTAAAAACTATCAAATATATAGAAAACTCATTGAGTTTTCCTCTGACTTCAGGGGAAAACAAACTCATCTTCCTTAATAGAAGAAAAATATACAAATGTTCACTCTCTAGATTGATAAATTTCCAAAGAACATTCGGGCAAGCCTAGGATATCTGGTTTCCTCTAGTGAGATATCTTGTGGAATATAGAGATATAAAACTAGGACTCTGTCTTCAATATTTTATGTATCAGACAGGGCTATGTGTTTGTTTTTAATTAAATTTATTGGGGTGACATTGGTTAGTAAAATTATATAAGTTTCAAGTGTACAATTCTATATTACATCATCTATATAGTCCATAGTATGCTCACAACCAAGTCAGTTCTCCTTCCATCACCATATATTTTAGTCCCCTTTTCCCTCTTCTACCACCTCCCTCTCCCTTTACCCTCTGGTAACCACTAAACTGTTGTCTGTGTGTGTCTATGAGTTTTTGTTTCTTTGTTTATTTGTCTTCTTTGTTTGCTGCTTTCAGTTTTATATCTCATATATCAGTGAAGTAATATGGTTCTCGGCTTTTTCTAACTTATTTCACTTAGCATAATAATGTCAAGATCCATCCATATTGTCGCAAATGGTAGTATTTCATCTTTTCTTATGGAAGAATAGTAATCCATTGTGAAATGTACATCTTCTTTATCCAACCGTCTATTGAAGGATACTTTGGTTGTGTTTCTAAGTCTCAAATGGAAGCACACGAAGACAAACCTTTCTCTTTATAATCATGGGAGTATCAAAAAAGCTATTTGGACATTTGGCTTTTGAATAATCTTTTAGGGTAGCCAGTTATAAAATGTAAAGATAACTAAAGATAAATCATTATCATACCTGTATAAGTAGTGAAAGTACATTATTTTTTCAAATGCAATAATTTGAAGCTTTGTCATAAATTCCTTTCATTCCTCTTAATTATTTCTTACTTTTATTTAAAATAAATGAAGAAAGAAGTAATTAGATGAAGATATTAAAAAAGAGAAAGAGACTTAAGAAGTCTGAAACATTGCCTTTCTAACTGAATGACTTTATTTATCTATGGCATTTAATACATTGATTAGTAAATAGTATATACCACAAATCTACCAAAGTAAGAAGAAAAACATACAAAGATCAACTTCCTTTCCAAATTAAGTATAAGCAAGGAGAGTCAAACAGGCTTCCTAAGCTGGGTTTAGACATGCAATTCACAAACGGGTAAACAAGAGTGATGAAGCTTTCTTCCTGTTGTTTCAATTAGCTTAAAATATTTGCAGAACATGTGCGGTCTTCTGAGGTTTGGGAAACATGAATGCTATAAGAACACATTTGCTCTTAAGGAGTTTTTGTTTCGAAATCCTGGGTCCTTCTAGGGAAAATCATGATTGTGTTTTTCTACGTTTCCATCAATCAATCTACCCTTGATAGCATTATTACATAGTCTTTGCATATGGAAAGCAAGAAAAAAAATTGACTGCCTTTTTTGGTGGTAACTAAGGAGGTATTTGATCACTAGCTAAGGATACTTAGTACCATTGCCTGGACTTTTCACATGTGAAACATTATTACTTCAAAATTAAAATTGTTAAAACTAGAAATTACTATAAGAGAGGTTTGAATTTCTAAAAGAAAAAATATATAAATTTAAAATATGATTTTATCAAAATATATTAACTAATAAATACACATATTTATTTAAAAATATATATCAATACCACTTCTAGAAATAAGTTAGCTAAATAGTGGATGCATTATCACTTTTAGGCTACTGTGTCCCAATAAAGAAAAAATAAACAAGGTACTCTGATATGATAAATAGACAGAAATGCTATGTACTCTGAAAAAATAAAGGTAAAATGTTCCCCTTGGTATGAGGTGATTCACATTTATAAGACAATGCCATGTTCTCATCACCTGAGTAGAGTACTGATGAGCTAAAGTCCATTACATTAAGCCTAAGAGGTCAAAATTCTACAATCAGAAAATAAATCCCAACTTGCTTTCTTTTTGACTCTTTCCTGTTACGAATCTTATCAATTAGCATTAGTAGTTATGGTATTTGATTCAATTGGGAATTCTGTTCTCTATCAATGCAAGATATACAATCATAAATATAATAAATAATTGTGCTTATAAAATAAACAATATCAATAAAATGAAAAACAAAAGAACAAAAAAGTTCCATCAAAATTTGGAGAAAAAAAGAAAAAAACTATAAAATTAACTGAATAACTTGCCATTAAAGTGCATGTACTATTTTGGAATCTTCACACTGAAAAACCACTGAATGATAATTGTCAGAAAGGAAAAGTCATCCATACCTGGCATGTATTAAGGATTCTGAAATAAATATAAACACTAGAGTTTAAAAAAATTAATTTTCCTTAACTATGTGACTATCATTTTATATGATAAATTTCATTTCTTAGCCTGACTTATTGCAAATAGCATAATAACCTGTAGGGGGCTGGCCGAGTGGCGCTTTGGTTAAGAACTGACTTGGGATGCCAGAGGGCCCCGGTTCGGATCCCACATATGAGGGCCAGTGACACTGCCCTCTGCAGCTAAGATGGTGAACTGCATCTCGACCTGGGGCTGGGCTGCCATGGGCTGCTGGCAACGGCGTAGGCTGCAGTCCCTTGCTGCAGTGGGTTGCCATAAGCTACCATGTGTAGCCGGCAGCCAGCGTGAGCGGCCAACAGCTGCCATGAGCGGCCGTCCAGAAGCCGGCGACTGATCTGCCTCGCCCGGGAAGAGCGCAATGATGGTGCCAGCTTAGGCCAGTGAAGCAACATCCTCCACAACTAGACTGAAGAACAAAACGACAGCAACTTGTCCATTCCCCTTCCCTGATTCCCCAGTGCTGTTCCCCTCCCCCAATTCCCCAATAGAACCTTAAAAAAATGATAATAATAATAATAATAATAATATCCTGTAGGTGTATCCATGTTGTCACAAATGCTAAGATCTCATTCTTTTTATGGCCGAGTAACTTTCCGTGAGTGTGTGTATGTATGTGTGTCTGTGTGGGTGTCTGTGTCTGTGTCTGTGTGTCTGCATATGTATATATCACATCTTCTTTATCCAACCATGTATTGATGAGCACTTGTGTTGCTTCTATATATTGGCTATTGTAAATAATGCTACAATGAACATAGAGGTGCATATTATCTTTTCAGATTAGAGTTTTTGGGTTTTTTTTGATAAATACTCAGAAGTGGAATTGCTAGGCCATAAAGTAGTTATACATTTAATTTTCTGAGGAACCTCCAAACCATTTTCCATAGTGGCTGCACCAATTTGCAATCCCACGAATGGTGTACGAGAATTCCTTTCTCTCCACATCCTCGCCAACACTAGTTGTTTCTTGATTTATTGATGATAGCCATGCTGATAGGTGTGAGGTAGTAACTCATTGTGGTTTTAATTTGCATTTCTCTGATGATTAGTGACACTGAGCATCTTTTTATATGTCTATTTGCCACCTGTATGTCCTCTTTGGAGAAATGTCTAGGTCCTCTGCCCATTTTTTAAATTGGATTATTTGTTTTTTTGGTGTTGAATTTTTTTTTAATAAATTTTGGATATTAACCCCTTATCAGATGTATCATTAGCAAATATCTTCACCCATTCAGTAGGCTGTCTTTTCATTTTGTTAATGGTTTCCTTTGCTATGCAAAACCTTTTTAGTTAGATGTAGTCCCATTTGTTCATTTGTCCTTTGGTGTCTGTCACCTGCTTGAGGAGACATATCAGAAAAATTATTACCAAGAGCAATGTCGGAGAACCTACTTCCTACGTTTTTTTTTAGGACTTTTATGGTTTCGGGTCTTACATTTAACTATTTAATCCACTTTGAGTTTATTCTTGTTTATAGTGTAAGAAGGTGGTACTTTTCAATTTTTTGCACGTATCTGTCCAGTTTTCCCAGCACCATTTGTTGAATAGTCTGTCTTTACCCCCACTGTATAGTTTTTCCTCCTTTGTCATAGTATATGATGAATTTCATGTAAGTATTTCACAAAAATATTTGACTCAATAAATTTTGCACACAACTGTAGTACTCTCTATTCTAACCCTGTGCAAAGGGCAAATCCTGACATTATTTTCCATTGAGACACAAGTAGCCAAATTAATTTTGTAGCACAGTGAAAATATTACATAATTTTTAAAAGTTCTGTAATATGCTTTTAAAATGTCTATCCACCTGAGAAATAAATGCCCACATAAACTCTCAAATAGTAATCTTCATGATTTTTTTATTATTTAAGGAAGCAGTTTCTTTTTGTTCTTATTGGTTTTGCTCTTGCATACATTATCTCATTGAACCCATGGCGTAGGTGTTATTAACCACATTTGAAGTATGAGAAAACAAGACTAATAGAGGTTAAAACTTTAACTTTCCTAATTTCATATAGCTATTATTGTAAATGCCAGAACTCAAATTAAGATATTTCTGATTCTGGAGCTCATGTTCTTAATCCCTTCTACACATCAGCTCCTGAGTTTATACAATATAAGCTTCACTTTTTCTCTTTTTTGATCCATCTTTTCTTTTCCACACTCACCCATGCTGTAGTGAAAGAGTATGACTCCCCATTTGTCAAATATAGGATTTACTATGTCTCCTCTTTTCCCCATATTGTTTCCTCTTGCCTCTCCCACTCAGCTAAGCAGGCACAGCTTCTTAAAAGAACATATAGGGGCCAGTGGAGTGGCTCAGTTGGTTAAGAGCTCGCTCAAGAGTGCGAGCTCTGAGCAACAGCAGTTCGATGCCCGGCCCAAGTTGAGCTGCCAACAGGTGGCAGGAAGGCTCAGCTAAAAAAAAAAAAAAGAATATATAACATATAAAATTCTAACTCTTTCTTGAAATCCCACTCCTGGAAAATATAGCCTCTGCCTTGGCTGCCTTCTCACTGCCCTCTTCCAATGAACTGTGCATATGTTATCTTTTTCCCTTCTCAAGGGCTTCCTGATGGAAGGGTGAGTTAGTGTGGATCCTCTGAGAAGCAGATGCAGGATTAAACATGCAAGAATTTTGGTCAGGGGAGGAAGGCTAGGATTGCTGTTAGACACCAAGTCTGATCCAGAGAAAGGAAGTAAAGTTTTAGTGGAAGCTTCCTAGATAGCACAGTCTAAAGCAGGTTTAATAAGGCTAGTACTGAGGAGTTTTCAAGCCACAGTCAGCCAATGAAGAGGCCCTTCTGTTCCAGGAACAGGTTTACTTTAGAATCGCTGCTGTATTCAGTCATTGGCTAGGACTAGCCCTTAAGCAGCATGGCCTGGGTATAAACATAGCAGGGGGTTTCAGAGCAGAACAGTGAGAAATCTTAGTCACTTATGCATCCTGGTCAATTACACTCGCCATAATTGGAGGACCACAAGGTGCATTCTAAGAATGCCAAAGGGAATAATTCCCAGTTGGGTTACCTGTATGCTTTGCCACTTTGGGAAAGTTATGGAAACTCTCTGAGTCATATTGTAAGAGTAGAACTGTCATCATAGGAAATAAATGTGATAAAGTATGTGAAAGTATCTACTGCAAGAACTATTTAAAAATATTAGTTGTATCTTCTCTAACATTCAGTAAATTACTTGTACATAATAGGTAGGCGGTACTTAGCAATGTTTTAAAAATCATTCTATGTGTACGTGTATACATGTCTGTATAAACTTGCACCCACATGAACATATGAATAAAATAAATAGCATCTTTGTGTCTATTTCTCTGTTTAGAATTTGAAGAATCTTTCTACTAACTTTCATGTTTCATCTTTGAATCAAATGTTGCCTGGCATATACTAATCTATAGTATTTGTTTTTTTTTCTACCAAAAGAGATACCCGTACAAGTGAAGGTACTAGACTTGCAAGGTTCTGTCTTGTAAAAACAAATAAAATAATAATAACAGCATAAAGTTCTTTACTTCCGGTGTTCATTTGTTCAATAAGTATGTAACACTCTCTGCCAGGCACTATACTGGGAAAGCAGAAAGAGACACCACTCCTGTCTTCATTCACCTTACAATCCAGCAGGGAAAAAGACATTACCCAAAGGATCACATAAATAATGTGAAATTGCAACTGCCACAAGTGGTAGGTGTGTAATGAGAGCCCATCGTGGGCAGACTGAGGGGAGTCAGGGTGGTGGCCAATGGTTTTGGGACATTGTAAAGGATGAGGAGTTTATAAGGTAATGAGGATAGGAAAGGATCTTCCAAGCAGAGGAAACAAATTATGCAAAGTCCCGTGGTGGGAAGATGGAAGTGGTCGAAGTTTCATGCAGAGGACAAGTAGGAGAAGTGCAGGGTGAGAGGCTGGAGAAATGAGGAGGGGCCATGCGTGAACACAATGGCTACGTAATTGTCCCAAAGGACTGTATCTGAAAAATAGACCCATATCCCACTCCTGGATTTTCATCACTTTCAGTGAATTATCACTGTGAATGTTGTAACATTCACTTTTAATCACTGATTTTAAAAGAAAGTAAATAGGAAAGTAAAATGTCTGTTGGCCAGTTACAAATCTCTGGTAGTATTTTAATGACATTACAAATGTGATCAAGGCTACCAAAATGGGTTATTTTAGGCCTCTTGCTGATTCTATCTGTATATATCCAGTATCTGATTTAACTATTGGACTATATGGCAGGTAGCTTATTCAATTATCTGAGAATATAATAGAAAGCTTGAAACTAATAAAATCAGGCAATCTGCTAATCCTCTCTCACAGTGCAAAATAAAATTGCCATCTGACCATGAATGTTGAGGTATTGTCATTAGCACCATATTTCAGTGCCTAAGGCACAGCAATAGGACTAGTGCAATTATTGGGGAGAAAAAATAATAAAATGAAGTAATCAACCACTGGCTCAGAGGGGATCATTGCTAAGACACCCTGTGGATCAAAGGAGTCCTTAAAGAAAAATAGTAGTTTTATGCACATATAAACCCTTAGCTGTTTTTCAGTGTCATGTACTTAGCAATTTTGTGGTGTGTGGCTTTTTGGCTAATGTGTTAACTCCCCACAGGTTACATTAGGCAGGCCTGAGCCTTGTTTAAGATAAATTGAGATCATGCCCTCAGTCTCTTAAAGGAGTAGTATTACCAAGTGAAATATGTAATAAACATCTACCTTCTTCTGGGAGAAATATGTAATGTTTTCCTATTTTCCTTACTGTTATGCCTTTGGAGAAAGATCTGGACAGGCAGGAAGATGGGTCCTAGAGTGGCTTCAGTGTGCTTTCCTAAGAATTCCACTCCGAAAACTTGTTAGAAAAGGAAATAAAACTCAAACAGGTAAAAGCAGAAAACTAAGCATATATTCAACAAAGAAACAAAAAATGCTAGTGAGATCACTGTCTTCTAAGAAAATAAATGAAATTGAGACCAAGAATGTTTGAAAAAATGGCTTTGTTTTTCATTTAGTTTTCAAAGCCTTAGGAAAACCAGGTATTTTCTAAGAATCACTAGGTATTTCTAAGAGTCATTATTTCATTTTTAAATGCCTTTGCTTACATAATACGTAATCCTTGTTTAACCAAATTCTTGCAACAGCTATATAATACGATGTCAGAGGGGTAGTAGGCTTTGTGGGGGCATCACTTTGTGAGGGTGTAAATGTCTATTATGTTGCTTTGTATACATGAAACTAAAAACAAAAAAACAAGAAAAGAATATAATATGGATATATTCTCATATACATTTATATGTATCCAAGCCAAATTTTGAAAATACTAGTTTTCAACCTATCTGCAGCCATGATTGAAATATGGACCCTATCAGGAATTCAGGAAAGCAAAAAATAGAGCAATCCTGCATTCAGCCTTAACAACGTATAACTGTAGCAGGGTCAAGGAAGGCCATGACTGCTGTTAGGTGAAAAGAAATGAACATAGAAGCAAGAAAGCAGAAGCAGGGGAGTAGGAAGAGGGAGGAGAAGAGGAAGCGAGAAGGAAGGCGACCAATCCCCAGGCACAGATAAGGAGGAAAAGGGTAATCTACAAGCAGCTGTTCTGTGACATCTGAACTATGGAGACTTGTTTTTATTAGGTTCCCTGCATAAGCCTATGCTTGCCACTTGCCTCAGGAACAGTTTTATTTGTTTTATTCTTTAAAAGACTAGAATGAGGTACCTGGGAAGCCCCAAAGCAGTAATGCAAAGGGCACGGTTGCTTCCTGCCTTTCTTCTGCAGATGCTTGGTACTGAATACTGGACCAGTCTGTCTGATTTTCTTGCCTCTACATCGCCTGGTCCCTACCTTTTCCCACAGTTCCCTTGCTTCCCACTTAGCCAGCTTGTTTTGATAAGACGCCCTCCATGTCTCTGCTCCCATATTGACCCTTGCCTAGACCTTACACATGAGGACTCTAGGCACTGTCTTCTGCTTTATTCTTAGCAGGTCCTGACCAATATATGGACCAAACCCAAAACATAATTCCAACTCCAGAATACATAAAAAGGAAGAGTAGGATGTGGTGAGGATGTGGAAGGGGGAGCTTCAGGGCCTCTCGTGAAACTGTCTTTAGCAAAGCAAGATGACTGATTTTCATTTGAATTATGTTTTCTTGAAGCGAACTGGGGGCCAGAGAGATTTGCTCAGGCTCTAAGCCTAGCTCCAGTGCGTCTGTCACCAATGCCTACTGCCGTTTATTATTATCTCATGAACTGTCACCTATCAGGGCCTGCACTGGAGCCAGCACCAGTTAGAACATAGGAAGATAGAAGCCTGATAAGATTCTCTCACTGTTTATCTGTGAGAGGGCCACTTTCATTGCTCCTAGGGAAGCAATGTGGAAATCTTTTTAAGAAAATATATCCAGCTTTCCTGTTTTAAGCCTCATGACCATTCTCAACTACTGACTCTTTGAACTCAGTGTAGAATCGCTTCTTTTTATCTATATCCTATATTCTTGCCCTGATCCAGAAAAATAGGACGTTTCACCTTAGGTAAGTAATTTTGGATCCTACCAAAAATATGAGAAAGTTGATCTATTTTTGCAACCAAATATAACACAGAGATTAAGAAAGTTTGCATATAATCCAGATATGTATGGATTTATAATATTTAAAACTTAAAATGTTTTAAGTCTAAATTCCTAAGTAGTTAAAGCTGTTAAGGTACTAGTGTTCTCAATAATATCCCCATTATTTAAAAAATACATACATATATATATATATATATATATGTATGTATATATATGTAAAAATACATATATATACATATATGTGTGTGTGTGCGTGTGTGTGTATATATACATATATATATGTATATATATGTATATATATATGTATATATATACATATATATATATATACAGTTTAAGAAATCCTTGGCCGTTCTTAGTGGGTACTAGGTTTTCAAAGGTCAGGAAAGGAAAAGCAGAAACAAAGGCAACATGAGGAAAACATTGCCACGCATCAATCCCATTTTCCCTTCATTTCATTTTCTCCTTTCTCTGAACATGCGTTTGGGATTTGGTATCAAATCCAATCTGCCACACTTTTCTTTGTGTCCTTGCTGGAGTCTTTTCTCCCTTAAAAATCAGATAAATCTGTTAAATCTTTTAGCATCCAACAGAGTTTCAAATCCTGCTCACAGTAGCCTCAACCTCCACTACTGAAACAAGGTACCAGACTCATAAAAATGTATAAAACAGAATAGTGCATACAATTTCACAAGCTTTCCAGTAATTCAAAAGCATTTGTAAATTCCATTTTTTCCCTGCACACTGCCAGTATTTACAACTAATTAAAGTCTTATTCAGCTGTGCTGCTGGGAACTATGACAAAACAAGACTGAGCCTGAACCAAAGTGTCTTCTTTTCATTACTTTTCCTTACTATTTATTCGATATTCCAAATGGAGCTTCCTTCTGTCTGTCAATAGCCAGTATGGTTTTACCTGATTCTAGGAGCAACTGTGGTAAAAGTTGTTATATCACAGATTTCTCCCATAATTACCAGACCTCTCATAACCCAGCCATTCTTAGAGTCACTGCTGGAACAGTTCCCTCAGCTGAGTGAGCCACAAAGAGGAAGCTTTTTCTTATCTGTGCAGTGGCCAGGGCACACGAGCTTTGGTGGGGCACCCGCTGTCAAAATGCTGGATGGAGCCCTCTTTATAACTTTACTCTTCCCCAGTTTCTATTTTGAAAAGAAACTCCAGGAAGATAAATAACATAAAATAATTTTGCTATTTAGACTCAAACAAAGTGACATATTTTCTTTTCTTTTTTTTAAAGATTTTATTGGGGAGTTGGGGGAGGGGAACAGTGTTGGGGAATCAGGGAAGGAGAACAGACAAGTTGCTGTCCTTTTGTTCTTCAGTCTAGTTGTGGAGGACGTTGCTTCACTGGCCCATGTTGGTATTATCATTGCACTCTTCCCGGGTGAGGCAGATAGGTCACTGGCCACTGGATGGCTGCTCACAGCGGTTCATGGCAGCTCACGCCGGCTGCCGGCCACTCATGGTAGCTTATGGCAGCCCACTGCAGCTTCACTGCAGCCTTCGCCCGTCGCTGGTGACTCATGGCAGCCCAGCTCCAGGTCAAGCTGTTGTTCACCATCTTAGCTGTAGAGGGCGCAGCATCACTGGCCCTCATGTGGGATCCCAATCGGTGGCCCTTCTGCTCAGAGCTGGCGCCCTAAGCCAACTCAACCAACGCACCACTCGGCTGGCCCGTGACATATTTTCTTAAATAACATATATTGGTGGTAGACTTAACTGGTTTTGAGCCTTAACTGTCTGGAAGAGGCACTGTGTTAGGTGTCTTGGAGAATTAGATCATTTCATCATGTCAACATTGTTGTGATAGAGGTAGATATTATAACCATTTTACGGAAAATGGAAAATGGCTCAGAGAAGTCAGGCCCCAAAGCACACGGTCACATATTGCAGGTTCTATAATTTGATCCCAAAGCTGTCTGGGTTCAAAGTCTTGTATGCTTAACTGTGTAATCACTTCCTAATCATGGTATTAATAGTGACTTAAAGCAGAAACTAGTGCAAAACATTCACCACCATGAAACATGAACTTCCTGGGCCATTAATGAAAAGAATTTATAACTCCGTTTGTATAAAACCAAGCAAAGATATTATTATTAGCAATCACGATATTCATCTTAAGACTTCGATGCCACAGACCTCACACTGTCAACATGCACTAGAAATAAAAATATAAATTCCATCATAATGTTATTATAGTGCTATATGAACCCAGTGCTGATGGAGCACAAAACGCAAATTGGGGCTCCCTAGTCAATCATTCAGGTGTCCGTTCTTCTCAAATCTTACTACACACGATTATGTGTTTAGTATTTCCCAGAAAGCTTTGGGAAGTGCAGAAATAGAAATAGTTCCTGTCTTGCAAATGACCTAATAGGAGAGAAATGCTCACAAAGAGTTAAGTAATGGTAGCAAGCAGCAATGCACATGCTAGTTCAGTGACACAAATAATAGATGAAATGGGAATATAGCAGAGAGAGGAAGAACAATCACCTGTGGTTCCTGGACTGAGGACATTTCAGAGATAGACGGGGGTGGAGGACACAGGGGAAACAACCACAGAGGCAGACCTGCGTAAGCAGAGCATGAGTATGGCTCAAGTTGAACATTTCAGTATTCACCTTGGAGATGCAGTGATAAGCTTAGAAATATAGCCTGGGGCTAAACTGTAAGTCTTACAGGACACACACTGAGGCTGTGTCTATAATTAATGGTGGAAGAGGGAGTGTTGAAAATGTTGCAGCAGAGAACTGATACGATGAAAGCAGTGTTATAAAAAGATTACTCTAACAGCAATTGTAGAATGTACTCAAGATGCCAGAGATCAAAACTGGAAGACTGGTTTAGAGACAACTGCAAGCAATCGAATGTGAGGCAAAGTCCAGAGAAGGGAAATGAAGAGACTAAGGTGACAGGGTAGTAATGATAATGCTCCGTGTTTACGAGGTACTCTTTCATCCTCCTTTTCCTGGGCACACATTCCCCAGTTAGTTCTGGACTATGAGAGGTGAGCAGAAGAACAGATACAAGCTCTGCAAACCTCTCTTTTCCCTGCCACAGGGACCTAGAAGCCATATGTTGAGATGACAGAGCAACACAAATGTATCAAAATGCATCCTCAAGTCATTGCTTGAAGGGAGCTGCCCTGAAGAGCCACTGGCCAAACAGCAGACTTTGAATAAATAAAAACTAGGTTTGTGTGTGTTTTAGGGTTCATTACTCAAACACAGCCTAACCTCTTCTTAGTGATGCAAAGATAACTGTTTCAGAATTGATAGCTGTGCTCAGGGACTCTGAGAACCCTGGTTTTGGAAGCAAACCTAAAAATAGGTGGGAGTCAGAATTTGCCAGTCAGTTAAATAATGGTACCAACACATTTAAAGGACCAATACTTTTAAAGGATACCTGCTGTTCAAGAAAGCAATGACAACTTTCTTCTCCATTGCTATTTCATTAGATTAACTATGGGTTTTTCAAAAGCATAATGTTATATTAAGTAATGGACAAAATGCAGAATTCCTTTTAATAACAGCAATAGCAGCATTCTATAATAATAGTTTTCCTTAAAAGCTAACCTGGAAACTCTGAAGACCCATATAGAGCCCTGAAATCATAGCCTTACCACTCTCCAGAAAGTTCTTTCTGACTATACAAGACTAGAATGGAGGTGGAATAGGAGGGAAAGACTGTAAGGTACACTTCAGCGTGTGTTAGCACAGAGGGGTGTTCCATTAAGCGAGTAGAGTTCATCCTGCCACTCAGTTCACAACTCTTTCCACTACGTCGGACATTATCAGGCAGCATTGTGGCTGACCTACTGGGAGGTTTTCTCAATTATGATAATTACCCAATTCCTATACCCATGAATATTTTTACTCTTGGAATCTCTAAAAGGAAGCAAAGCAAACAGGATGAAAACACAAGAGAGAATGTCTAGCAACTCAGTTCCAGCCTCACTGGAGATCATGCACTTGTGTCCACACATAATCTGAGTTACCTGATCTTCCAGTGGAGGGAATGCAGAACGCATGGTATACAAAGCATGCAAGCAATTCTACACACTCTTTTGTCAGAGGGAAGGCACCAGAAAGCCCTCTGGCAGGATTAAAAAAAGAACCATTTGTGATAATGCAGTAGAATAAAGCTAAATAACCCACATGGAAATTAAATCCATGATCTCGGATGTATTAGGACTGAGCTTTCTTTAACCAACACAGCTAATGATGACAATAACCAGATAAGGTATGATTAAACATTTCCATCTGAAAACTACATATTGAACTATATCTTTATTTTAGATCAAGACCTAGCCTGAAATAGTTCTGAAAGCCTTGGCAAATGACCTTCTTGTAGTGGTGGATGAGTGCCAAATGCCCATGCTGGTTCTACGCTACATTAGCTCCCTGGCATTTTCCAAGAGGACACCTACAGATTCTCTACATAGGACACGGATATGAAAATGCCCCATACATATCAAAATATTTAGCAGCAACATGCCACTTTGGATGGCATTTCATTTGGTTTCTTAGGGGTCATTTGTAGGGAATAATCAAGGGGTGGAGCCCTCATTAGACTAATCCCAATCAAGCAAACCCAAAATGTACCTCATGTGGTCAAAGAAACTATTTGTTTTCATTCAAATTTAATTAAGTTTGAGTTAAAGCAGAAAGGGAGTGGTCCCATAGCTTTAATTGCAGGCATTCAGTACAACACAAAGACTGTCATCTCAGTGCTTTGGTCTTGAATTTCTGCCATCAAAACCATTAGTCAATTCAGAGATAGAGCTTGAATACTTGACTGCCTACTCTCGGCCCCATCTGTCATCAGCCCCATCTGTGCATCACTGCCAGCGCATTGTTCAATGGTACTGTGCATCAGTGGTTCTTGTGAAGCAGGCAGGACTCCTATGTACTTCCACCAAAGCAACATGGTCTCACCTCTCCTACTGGAAGAATAACCTATCTAAATGCAACACCATGAATATATACTAGCGTATCCCTTTCTTATTATGTTAAAAAGTAGAATATATGCCCTCAGCACAAGAGGCTGGGGGTTGGGCAAAGAAAGAATAATAAAATTAGGGGCTACAGAACAAATGGGTCAAATGTATGTTGAGAAAAATAAAACAGTTCATCAAGGGGAAAAATTGAAAACATGGAAAGATAAGATTTAAATAAGTATGTTTAGACTCTTTTAACTGTGGTCTAATTGATTTAGACCACCTGGCCTAATAATTATTGTAAGAGGTAACATTATTAACCTAAACCAGTATTTCTTAATGTATTAGACATATCTGGGAAGATTTACAAAACCCCAGATGTGTAGGTACCATCTGGCCTCTTGACCAACTGAATCAGGACCTCGGGAATGGGAGCAGGCATCAGAAAATTTTAAAGTCCTCCTGGGGATTCCAAAGTACAGCCATGTTTGAGAACCACTGACTTAAACAAAAGAATGGCATATCAGTGTGTAAGGCATTGTGCTTCTACTACAACTGATTCACTGTGCTGCAAGAAAGAAAGAAATAGCCACAAATTTTTATATGAGGAATGATGACTTTGAAAATGTTGATAAATTAGCCAAAGGTTACATAGCTCATAGACAGTAGAGCAGGGGCTCAGAGCCAACACCCTACACCGACTGACATTTTCACTGAGATGCACTGAAGCCCCTGGGTGGAGGTCACTGGGGGACTGGCTGAGTGGGGCATGGAGGTGAGCCTTTGGGCTGAAAAGAGCTCTGGTAATGCCACTTCACAACCATCTGCCACAGAGATTCCCACTGTTTAGAAATGTCTTCAAGTTATGCCCGAGTCACCCAAAGTTCCCAAATACAATAAAAAAGCTGCAATAATAATCAACATTATTGCTATTGTACCTACCAGTTGTGAACCTATTCCATGTAAAATTCTACCTTACCTGTTTTACATGCATGACTTCGACTCTGCATTACATTCTGTGAGGTAAATATCAAATGCCCATCCAACATTTGATAAAAGTGAGGTTTATGAAGGTTAAATAAGTTCCCAAAGTCCCATAATTATTAAATGGCAGAACCACAATATGAACTGGTTGAATGTTCTTTTTTAATCTTTATATTATGTTGCCCAAAGGAGATAAATATTTTAACATAACTACTCTCAATTATTAGTTAAGTTTAGGAGCTGCATCAACAACTGAAGTCATCAGACACAGGACGGGTGAATTGGAGGCAAGGGTGGGGTGTGAGGATGTGGTAGTGTTGTGGGAAACCCAGACAGAGAGACAGGACACCAAGGCTCAGGAAGCAACATTTACTGATGCTGGCACTGGCCCAGCGGATTTACATCCAGAGGCTGACCACCGACCCAAGTGGGACTCGGGGTTATATACCCTGAAGTTTCCAGGTTGGCAGCTAAGATTTATTATTAGGACATGTGGCCATTGTGTCAGTTCCTGACTGGCTCTCAGGTGAGGTAGGAATTTGGAAATATTAAACGCGAAAGTCTTGCTGACCATATAGTCCAGGAATGTCTTTGTCTGAAGCCCATGTGACATCCTTAGTGACCACATGGTCTGGGAAGGCCTTTGTCTAGGGCCCACTGCCACAGTAGTTTTAAAATATGCCAACCAATTAATTCTTTGATACTTCTCCTTTCAGGAGATTGAGCTTCATTTTCTTCCCTTAATTTTCTTCCCCAGCTAATGCACTCCCCAAGTCTGGACCCACAAAAACTGTGAGATAATATATGTATGTTATTTTAAGCCGCTAAGTTTTGGAGCTATCTTTTATACAGCAGTAGATAACCAATACAGAGGATTTAAAAAAAAAACTGATGGAAGCAAAAAATAAGAGGTCCAAATTATGGGGCTCAATGATGCATAAGAGTGAACAATCCTGAGTGGCCCAGAGATACCAGGAAGTCACTGGGCAACAGCAAAAGGACACAGGAAGAGTTTGGGGTAAAGAAAGGGCAAGGGGGGAATCACAAGCTATTTACAATAACTCTCTTTTTTGAAGGAAAGAAAGAAATGCTGGTTTGAGGAAGGCTTCATTTTCCCAGGTGATTACAGTTTGACAGACCTCCACATGACATACTAAAAGGCACCCAAGCACCTGAAGCAATAATGTGTCATTCAAAGGCAGGTAATTTACTCACTGGCAAGATAAGACTACTGTATCACAGAGGATCACAAGACATCCCTCAATGTGTGGAAATATAAGTCAGGAAAGTCAAAATCATTTGCAGCCAAGCTTGTGTTTCTAAAATAGGTGTGGATTCAGAAATAGACAGTCCTCTTTGTACATATGATATGCAAAGGTGTAAACGGCAGGACTTTTAAAATCTTCTTCCTATTTTACACAGCTCAGCAACACAGCTCATGAGACTACGCTGCCATTAATGTGGACTGCGTTCACTTGAGGCTAAGAATTGCATCTAATATCCCTTTACCTATTCACCTTAAGGCAAAATTGTATTTATATCTTCATAAGCAACTGTATCTACCACAAGGAGACACAAATGTTTGAGGTTCAGTTTGTTAATCTTCCTTGTTCAGGTGTCCAGTTGAGGAATGTCTAGATTTTAGATTCAAGCCCCCTCTGAATTCCATATACCATGTTCTAACGAGTCTGTTAGAGAAACATTGGGGAGGATAACAGGATAACTGATTTTGTTCTTGCCAGTAAATCACCTCCCCAGGTAACTGTTCTTAAAATAAAAATGCCAGCTGGGTGACAAGTCTCTATGCCAAGAAAAGGTTGTATTTCAGCCCTCTTGTGAAGTCAGTACAAATGTTAAAATCAGAAGGAAGAGAAAAAATAAAATAAACTGCTGCTGAATAAAGGGCAATAAAAGGGGAGAGGGGAATAATTTGGGAAGATTCTTTGTAATGCACCTCTGGCATTGCAGCTGATGCTTTAAAGGGTAAATGCTGTGGGGTTTTTTAAGAAAATGAGTTGATCACACCAGTGACTAATCTCTGTTTGCCCAACTGAATAATAGGACTTCCTTGATTTGATGATCATTTGTAACATGCCCCCTTTCAAAAATGTATAGAAATGTTTATGGCAGGACTTCCCAAAGAATTTTCCCATAAGATCCTGTTTTTTGTTTTCCTTACTGCCCCTACACCCTCATAGTCTCAAAACCCTTTTGCCACAAACCAAAGAAGAGAAAGGCAAGGAACAGAAATGGGTTAAAAAGTAGGATTGCTGAGGAGATGGGGATAGAAAGAATTTTAAAATAAAGTGCCATGAGTTTTAGAGAATTATCTGGAATAGATTTTTATCTCCCCATGGCTGGAGTCCTTGACCTCCACTTATAAACTCAATAATCTCACCATAATAAATCCTGCTGTGACCTCAGAAAGGATGTACTAAAAAAGCTCTGGCTCAGTGATCTGTGACTGAGCATCAAATCAACCTGACAGTTGTTTGGTTTTCCTGTCAGGTATCTTTGCTCTGTTCTAAGCCCAGCCTCCATCTTGATCACCCACCTGAAACTTGGGCCCTTCTGTTGAATTCTGTGTTAAAGACCCTCAGAAGCAAGATACTGCCTCACTCTGCCTACACCTCAGCTCCAGTGACTATAGATTTCTGTTCTTCATCATTGCCTGCTCACGGATTCTCCATCAACATGTTGAATCCTACTCTCAGTAACACCAAATTAACTTTTCTTCTGCCAACAGCCTTAACTAATCAATACCCTTAATAAGTGCATGCAGTCAGTACCTAGGTTTTCTTGAAAGGCTAGGGTTCATCCTAACTTGATATCACTTTCTACACTTGCATCCCACTTCCTTAATTCCAGGTCCTACCCCATTTTAGACTGCCCCATTCCACTGTTATTATGTCAGACCATGTCCCAATATACACCATTTTCCTTAGCCAGTGTGAAGCAATGGAATTCAATGCAAGGCTTTCCTTTCCCAGAATATAAACAGGAAAAGCTTTTCTTCTTCAGTCCATCAAATTTCAAATCCTGAGGCAAATTTGTTTCTCTTTAAAACTTTGCTAGCAATTGTCACCCCAATAAACTTTAATTTTTTTAAAAAAATGTACTGTTTTAAAAGAGAAACTTTGGTTGATTAATTGATTCACCAGTCCCAAACTAATGTTGAGCTGCAAATAGAAATGATGTTTCTAAGGGCTGTACTGTATCTTCAAATATGAGGTGACAGATACCTGTGGAGTTCCACTAGGTCAGAAGAGCTGTCACACCGCTTGTTCTATTCTGTATGCTCTACTGTTCTGCCAGTTAACATTCATGCAATATATATTTACTCGCTGTCCATGCAAACAGATCAAAACTGACACTTAAGAGCTCATCAGCAGGTGAGAAAAAATCCCAAGGACTGAGAAAAATCTAATTTAAAACAAACTTCTGTCTGAAAAAAATGACTGGCGCTGTCCTCCTCTCCTGAGTATTATAGGAATGCCTTCTTTCTTTGCATAATTCTGTTTCAAAATCAGTAGCCTAGTAGCTCTTTATGCTAAAACAAAGGGTCTAACATTAGAGAAGAAAAGCAATGCAAGTGCAGTTTCATGATTACTTTTGCTAAACACTCATGTAATTTGTTTCTTATTCCCAATACAAGACTGAATGTCAACTGTAGAAAAGCAAATTTAATTTCCCAAATCTTGCCCCCCTCCAATACATCAGGAACCAAGGTCTCTGGGGACCAAGAACCAACATGTAGGTTTGAGGAAATGCATTACCATTGTAATTATCACACTAGCTCTTGTCTACAGCTTGTCATCCCCAACTTCACATAGCTTCAGTTAGAGGGAAAGAGCCCCAAAGAGGAGGAGACCATGAAGACATTAAAAGAAAAGTGCAAGATGTCTAGGAGGACAAGAGAGCAGAGTGCTTCAAAATGGAGAGAGTAGGCTACTGTTTACACACCACTCAGAGATGGTGTAAGATGAATGCAAAGCAGTGGCTGTCAGACTTCATGATACGGAGATCAAGAACAAGAACAATTTCAGCGGCACAGTGGGGAAAGACAGATGAAAAGTAATTTGAAGAGTGAACGGTGGGTAAGAAATGGGAGTTGATACAGATAGACTAACCCTCAAAAAAGGTTATTATGTAAAAAAAAAAAAAACAGAGATGACAATTGTACTTAAAGAAAGGTCCAAGGGAAGGCTTTGGGTTGTTTTCTTTTCTAAGATGGGAGATTTTGAAGAATATTGGTATACTAATGGAAATGATAAAGTAGAGAGAGAGAGGATGGTGATGTAGAGAAGATACCATCATTGAAGTAGTGAAGTGAAGTCTTTGTGAGGGAGTGAAGGTATGAAATTCAGAGCACAAGGGGAAGGAGGAAGGAAAAGGAAAGAGCCATTTGCATGGCCCAACCTCAATTCTGGAAGAGATCTCTGGCCAATCTCCAAGCCTTTCTCCAAAATCAGGTTCACATTAAAACCTAACCACTTCCATTCCCATCTTTCCTCCTTGGACTTATGAGCTGAAATATCACCATGTCTCAAGTCCATATCTTAAGATACTACAGAAATAGTTATAATAAGCTACTTATCCTAGCGGAATCAGTATTCCTCTCTTAGCTTTTATTTCATTGGTTGTGCATTCCAAGGTGTTAGCCCATCTGATTTATCACCATAGGAACAAATACATTTTATTTTTACATATTAAGGTTAAGCAGGCAGTTTAGGAGACAGTGAAAGAGTAGAGAGAAATTGAAAGAAATGTTAGTTTACGTATTTCTTCAGAATTCATTTTAATTTCATGATAAATGGGTTTGATGGTTCCTATGAGAGCTACTTTCACTGTGTAAGGCCTGGTTTCAAGAGAATCAAACTTTTACACAAATACTTAGAAAAGAATTTTAAAAGGTATTTTGATCACATGATTCATATTTTTTAATCATATTCTGAAAATTTTCAAGGTTTGTCTTCAGTTCAATCAATATGATATCCCCTAAATGACTATAATCTGGTCCCTTATAGATGCCATACAATCACTTCTATACATTTTCTATAATCTAATTCTTCGATTCTTCTTTACATGGGTCTCAGAGGAAGTTTCTATTGTTGCATATTTTAATAACTGGGTTATAACATGTGATGGAATAAACCATTAGGTGTCAAAGATCCAGATTTAAGTCCTGGTTTTGTCATTCACTAATTATGCAATTTTAGAGAATTCTTAACCTTTCCTGAACTGTGGTTTACTCATCTATTCAAGGAGATACTAGGAATTTTCCTACCTAGTCTATTTATATTATTGTGAGGCTCAATCGAGTTTGACAAGAAAAGGGGAGGGGGAGCTGGACAGAAGGAAGAAAAAGAATAATGAGATAGAATTTTTAAAACCATACACAAATATTTAGTATAATTGTATGTAAAGGAAGCTCAGGCTAAGTCACCACTGAATTATACGAAGAAACTTCTATTCCATCTCAGCCCCTAGACTAGAAATTTCATGCTCCTATTTTCTGAGATTCCACAAATCAAGGGATCACAAGGCACCAAGAATCCAGATAAGGGAAAAGGCACTGGAGTAGATATATCCAGAGGCCTGAGTTTTAGCCGCAGTTCTGCCATTGCCAAATATAATCTTGTGCGCAACACTTCAACTCTCTGATTTATATTGATTTATGGTTTTATACATTGTATAATAATCACTAAATGAAAATATCAAAACCAAAATGTTAAAATTAATAAAATCGTGAGATACTTATTTTTATAGCAGAAATAGTCGCAGCTCCTTTACATCTTTTATTGAAAAGATGAGAACTCCTATTTAAGGAAAGGAGAAGGAATACCTTAAAAACAATGCCAACTAAAATGGCAACTCAAAAAAGATTAAATTGCTTCTGAAGCACTGATCTTTTAATTAAAGACAATGTCAAAACACAATGTGTATTCTTAGCTTCATTATTTTGAATGTGTTTCTTGTTTCCCAATGAACTGAAGAAATAAACAGTGATTTTTAAAATGAATTATGCAGTGCAATTTTCCTCCAGGAAAACCAATATAGCTTAATTTTCATTAACTATATTGTAAATTGCATTACTCCTTTGGAAAACATTCAAGGGTGTTTTTATTTATAAACCAACAGATGAGAATTATGACGCATTTATGTTGTCTAGATATTTTCAAAGGGGACTTTTTATTTGAAAAAAACTGCAGAGTGGAATTCAACAATGGTATTTTTTCCTCCTAAACTTTTTTTAAAATGAGAAAACCCAATATATCCTTGAAGCTAGAAATAGTGACATCCAGGGTTAAACTGCAGCATTCAGGATGCTAATTAGCTAACCATGACTGTATGTATAATGAAGATATTAAGCTTTCTCTAAGAACATTGCAACTTGAAATTCAAACAACTAACATTATGGGATAATTGGGAAATATGATTAACTGATTTAAACACTACTGAAAATGCAGCACAATTCCCTTTCAAGAGGAAGAGCAAATATATTGTATAGACACGTGCCAACATCAGAATTAGCAAGTAGTCAGGAACGGAGGTGACTAAGAGTACACTGGTAACCATTTTGAATAAATCACTTTAAAGCTAGTCACAGTGTGAACGAGGATAATTATATGGCTCTCAACTCTGCTCATGCTTTTTTCTTTCAATTGCAAATCCCCTCAACTGTCATGTTTAGTTGTCTCTTTGAGATGTTACTATACATGGTAACAGATGAATCTGCTCTTCTGTGAGCTTTATAAATGATCTTAGCTCACGCAGCAAAGGCAATAAGCTTAGGTTAGAAAGGCTTGACCCTTGGGTGCTGGCTTGCATGCAGTTTTCTACTGCAGAAAAGCTTTGCAAAGCTCTATAGGAAGAGTTGAAAAGATATCAGAAAATAATTCGAAATGCCAAAAGTAACTAAGATATCCTGTACTTTTCAGTCCTTGTACTGACAATAGAGGAGTCACTCAATAAATTGTTTTAACAAGTGATTCCCAATGAGAAGATGTATTTTAGCAGGAAGTGCTAATTTGGGCCCTCTAGGGTCTTTTAGAATGTCCCAATTGATTATATATAACCACCCTAACAACCAGGAGATAGTCAATAAAAGAAATTTAATGAAATTAGTCTTAAAAAATGGATTAATGTGCAAACTTTCTAGAGGAGAAAGCCAAAAGAATGTTATAGGCAACAAAATTTCAAAATCGAAAACCAAGTGAACAGAACTACAAACAAATACCATGGAAAAATAAAAATCATAATCTGCTTGACAGGAATTTATGCTTTTAACGGCAAAACAGCTACAGTGACTTGTACTTACTAGCTACTAATAAGTGTGTGATGATGATAAAGGCTAAGAAAAGCAAGACTTCTGGGATGAAATTAGAGAATTCTGTTTACTCCATGCAAGAAATCAAAGACAAGAAAATAGGGGAAATCTAATATACTAGAATTTAATGCAAGGTAGATCATTTCAGTGCTGAAAAAACACTCCAATTATTTTCTTCCAAGACTACATGTTAAGTTCTGATTTGCCATAGGAAATGCCTAAAGGGTCATAGCCAGTAAAAACTCAATCCAAAGGGGCCCCCTGACAGAGGCAGGCAGAAAGATTTGGCAAATTCTTTGCAAAAGGAAGTTTTTTCCTCACACATATAGTCTTTGCATCTAACACTGTTGGAAAAGCAGTAGGCATTTGATATATGTTTTGTTTTTAATTTTATGTACAAAGTCAAAAATATTGTTTCCATTTAAGCAAGTCTTTGCAAATACTGTAATTTATGTATGTACAGTAAACTTTTCATTCGCAAGAAGATTAGAGAAATGATTAGAACTTTAGGTAAATACTGAAAAGATGAAGAAATTCATAATAAAATTGGAAGCAGCCCATTGAGCAGCCATAGACCTCAGGTAAATCATCTGTTAAGCATTGGATATCACCTGTTCTTCAACTATGTCCTAAAAGAATATTCAGAATTTTCGTGAGGTAGATTAAGATGTATTATGACTAAAATCAAATAAGATTTACTTACTAAGTAGGGAAAATGACTATAAATTTCTAAATATAAAATGTTCTCTCATAATTTTTCTTGAACTGTGTATATCCTTTATCTTATTTATTTATTTTTCAATATTCCAGGTGAGGGAGGCAGTACCATATAGTTATTAATAGCACCCATCCTGGAGTCATACTACTAGGGTGAATCCAGACCTGCCCATTTACTACCTATAAACGAAGGTAAAGTGTCTTAATCATTTTACGCCTCAGTTTCTTCAATTATAAAATGGGAATTGCACAAGCCTTCCTTATAAGGAAGTCATGAGGATTAATGGAGGCATTACATATAAAGCACTAGAACGGTGTTTGTCTAAATACTGTCAAAAATGATAACATACAGTAGGAACACAAGTTTAGCACAAGACTGGATACTTACTTTAAAAAATTCAAATGTAAATATTACATGTTGCTCCACTGAGTGTCATGACAGTTAGGTACTTTACAACAGAACATATCCTGCCTCCCAGCTCTAAACGGCTATGAATTTGTTATGTTGGCTAAAGGGCCTTATGAAACACAATTCATATTTTTATTTCTTTGAAATTTCTATACTTAGATTATATAATAAGTTGGAGCAAGGGGCCACATGGTAGACGGCTGGGCCACAGGTTGGTTGGTTGGTTGATTTGTTATTTGGTTAGTTGGTTTACTTTAATAATGGCATTTTTTATTAACGGTTTGTCCTTCCCATACAAATTTTACGGTACATCCAACAGGCTATATCCTGATGTTTAAAAACATGATTGACAGTAAGATGGACTATAAATCATTTCTTAAATAATGTTCGTAAAAACTGGTTGAAAGGTGCTTTTTCTAAAATGTAACTCCTGCCTCAACTGTTTTAGTTCAAGTTCCTTCCTTTCTAGGTTACTAAGAATGTTCAAGTCCACACACAGGCTCCATGGCCCAAATTACACGGACTTCACTGGTCACCCTCCCAACCTACCTCTTAGCCTGATCTCTCCAGGGTTTGAGCTGTCATTCCCTGGTTCATGGGAATTCATCTTCTTCTCTGTGTGTCTTGAAACCTCCCACCTTTACCTTTAACCTGGCTAACCCCTGCGCATTCTTTAGGACTCAGCGCTAGGCCTCTCTGGTTTTGATGTCCCTCCTACAGGCTCCTATGGCAGCACCATGTGCTCAACTCCATCAACACTGAACACTGGGGAGTAAGTGTTGGTTTAAATGTCTTTCTCTGATATTAGATCTTAAGCTCCATTATGACAGAGTTGTAGCTTATTAAACTTAGTATCACAAGAAAATTTCAACTACTTTTATTGGTTTGTTGAATGAATGAAAAAATGAGATGATATAACCTGATTCCTGAAGCGGTCCCATGCTTAAAATGTCTGTGTTTTGTAAAAAGAATGAGGTAATATCACTAAATACTGTTGGGATATATTAATTTTTTCAGTGAAAAAACCCACAAGGTGTTTAAGCATATACTGTATGCTATGTATGCTGCCTTTTAGGGAATAAAGGAAGGAGAGGGATATAAATATATGTGTGTGTATATATATATATATATACATATATATATATATATATATATATATATATATA
>NW_017731365.1:186298-192872 GCF_001890085.2 Hipposideros armiger
AGAGAGAGAGAGAGAGAGAGAGAGAGAGAGAGACATATCTATATACTTAAAAACACAAACAAAAACAGGAAAGATAAACCAAAAACTAATAACTATGATGACATCCAAGAAAAAGGGACAAGTAGACAAGCTAGAGTTTTCCAAATGTGTTTTACTTTGAGGTTTTGACTTTGGACATATAATAATGTTTTAAGTAATTATTACACAAAATTAATTCAAACTAAAAATTAACCCATGAAAAGTAAAAGCAAAATGAAACCAGGGAACATAACTGTGTATGAATTTGATAGCTTAACCACACACAAATTATTTTAAGTGGCATAAACCAATCACTTGATTGTATGTTTCTGGTAGGACAATAAGAACTGAAATCTTAAATTGTGTTTATCAATCATATCATTAATAAAATTACTGTTGTTACTCTAAATTTATTCTTATTCTTAAACTATTGTATATATACAATCTTATGGAATTAAAATTTTTCAGTTTACGGGAAAAGTGATAAACATATGAAATAAATAGAATTACAAATAAAACCTATAAATTTGAATTGGAAAAATGGAAAGTATGGAAATGTCAATATAAACATATACAATATTTCTCTTTTAAAATCTCTCTACAGAAAATGCCTAGAAACAGTGAAACAAATGAATGAACAAACAAACAAACAAAAACACCCAAGACGCCTTAGAGATATTGCTGTTTCCTGGTCTGGGCAGAAAATCTAAGAGAGGAGCCTGAGACTGCTTCTACCAGTGTGAGGTTCTATGTGTATCAGTGACTGCTGGGATCATTTCCAAAGGACATGGGAGCAAAACTAAAGGGATTCTTACTGGCAAAGATTAATTCAACATCATAAAGAACAATAACTGTGATGGATGGGAAAATATAAGATATGATAAGATTGGTGAGGTTATGTTATATAAAAACAACTCAATAGTCATCTGTAGAAAATTTTAGAGAACCTACCTATTATTCTGAAAACTTATAATAAAAGAGGGAGAATCAGGCATTTTTTTCTTCCTCTCCTGTATAAACTGTACCTCAAGATAAATGCCTGACGCGGTAAGGTTATATTTATGTAGAAGAATTCAAGCTAATAAATGAAAAGGGAATGATAGAATTAGATTCTTACTATTTTACAATACCTATTAAACAAATAGATCTATGTAATAATCATCTGTGACAGCTAAACCTTTAGAGGAAAAATTGATGGGGAAATTTATAATGGATGAATAGAGCTAATTGCACATAGACCTATTGATCGATCTTAACACCATATTAGAAAGACATTAGATATTATGGGCTTCCCAATGTGATGCAATGGGAGGGACCCAGCATCTTAAATGAAGTATTCTTGCCACAACCACAAATCTGGATCTGATGAAAACTCTATGTCTAAATACAACTTATAGGAAATAGGGGTCAAAAGAAATTTTTAAACAATAATATTTTACACCTTGGTAGGGGTTTGAGTTGCAAAATTCAGCAATGCACGTTTGAAATTTGTGAACTTCATTGTATATAAAGCAAAAAACTCTGTAAACAAATATTCAGCTGCAGTTAGTGATATATATGCTAAAGTGTTTAGTAGGAACCTAATACTGGCAAAGTATTGAAATGTATCAAAAAAGAAAAAAGATTGATGAATGGATGATAAAATGATTATGGTAAATATTTTTTTGTAAAATCCAGGTGGTGAATATAAAAGTGTCCATTTTAAAAGTTTGAATTTTTCTGTATATCTGAACATTTTCATAATAAAATAGCAAAAAGAAGAAAAGAAAAATGAGATAATATTATCATAGAAAACTCTCTCTCTTTCTCTTCTCTCTCTCTCTCTCTCTCTCTCTCTCTCTCTCTCTCTCTCTCTCTCTCTCTCTTAAGCATTCTTATCTTTAAGAATTAATTACAGGTGAATTATATGATGTCTGAGATTTGCTTCAAAACAATCCATGAGGGTGGAGTGGTAAGTGAGGGTGTATAAATAAATAAAGTTTGGTCATATGCTAATAATTAGTGATAAGGAACCTGGGTGATGAGTACAAGAAGGTTCATGACATTATTCTCTCTACTTTTATATATGTTTGAAGATTTACATAATAGAATGCTTAAGATGAAAAATGTCATTAAAGCACAGAATTAAACACAAAAATTCCTGATGAGGTTTCAATCATGTTGCATTGAATTTATACACAGGTTAATTTAGGCTGTTAAATCTTCCAATCCAGAAACCTACTCTTTCTCTCCATTCTGTTCCTCAGTAGCAATTTTATTGTTATCACTGCCACTTTTGTTTCCATTTTCTTGCTATTAGTCATGCACATTGCTTAAGCTTAGTCAAAGGTAATTCATAATTTGCAAGACTTTTCTTGTTTTACTAGTTTATAAGTCTTTTTTTCTGTTTTACTAACAATAATCAGTTTGAAAACAAATAGAAAGTAATTGTTTTTGTACACTTACTTTTTATTTTTTCTGGTTAGTATACTATACTGTCTTTCTGGTCCTACTAATTTTTCAATCTAATATTCTAATACCTAATTTAATCTAATCTAACTTAATTTCTTAGATATATCAGGTAGAAAATCCATAATCTACAAATACAGAATAATTTTCCTCCTTTCTTTAAACAATACGGGCTGTGGGCTGCTGTATCGAAAAGATTGACACCAACTACAGTTGTTCCCTGAAATTCATAGTTTCAGAGTACATACTTTCTATTTTAAAGCAAATCAAAATTTGAGTTATGTTCCTGCCAAATTTGGAGCTATCAATATCTCATATTAGGAACTCTGAGATTAACATACTTGTATTGGATGAATTTGCACAATATCTGAGGTTCTCAACACATCGTGCCGTCAACTAGAGTTTAGAAAACACTATCAACACATGTCAAAATATGTTGCCACAACCATTGGGTGATTAGACAAGAGAAGCCTTCCTTGAATTCTTATTTTCAGCATGATGAAATAAAATGATTAAATTAAAATGAACCCAGATAGTCCCTTGTTATAAAGTGGATGTGGAGAAGACTATCAGAAAAACTGACTAAAATTTTGAAGCCAATCTCAAAACATCAACATGAATTGTTTTCTTTTCCTTTTTTCTCTTTCTTTTTTTTTACCATAAGGAATGCATTTTGTAGACAAAAAAAGTTACATTATTATTCCAGAAGACTTTATCTTGGTTTCATTACACACAGCACATCTGGGAATTGTCTGCTTCAAAGCCTTGGCTAGAAGCTCTATCTGATGGCCTCAAATTGATTCTGATATTGAAAAATCTAATGGAAGTTAGTGCACACCACATGCCAGCCTGCTTGGCATACACTACCTAAGACACCTAATTTTCCCGTGGGAAAACCCCCAAAAAATGTTGGATCAGAATTCTACATTGATTTTACATTATGAGATAAAAACTTTTTCCTTCAGTATTCTGCTTCTCAAAATGACTTTAAGTGCTTTTGCTTTGACCTCAAACCTCTGTGGTGACAATGTGACTCCATGCCAGTTTTTTTGCAGCATACAAGCTGCCAGGCACAATTATTTCTGACAATAGGTCCACATTTGTCGCAGTCAAGTTACGGTATTTGTGGACACGTATCTTATCTAAGCTGACACCATTGCACCTCACCTGTTTTTAAAAATGTTTAGGATCAAAGGGTGGTGCAAACTACCAAAGACACCTGGAAGTGGACTTTTTAAAGACACTGACCAACAATTCTTGCCTGGTTTTTCATTGGCCAATATGTTACGGGTGTTCACTAAGTGGCTCTGGTCATGCTGAATACTAGTTAAATTTCATACCTTGCCTCAACCATCTTTATTGAGAATAAAATGAGAATTTATAAAATAAATTATTCTCAATGCTGCTCTAGCTAGGTGTATTAATCATTCTTTTTAAAAAATTATTCACTTTTATCATTGTACTTTTTTATTGCTGGGTTTTAATTCAGTTCTTGCCCCTGCAAGCTAAGTTGGGATAGGTTCCCATTTCTGTGAAGCCATAGTGCCCTGTGCCTTTCTCATGATAGCACTCACTACTCACACTGTAACGAGTCTTTTATCTGCGTGCCATTCTAGATTGTAAACACCATGAGTGAAGAAATGTATCTTTCCTTTTCTCTTAATTCTGCCTTCAGCACCTGGAATGGGAACTGGCACAAAGTAGATAGACCAGGACCAGATTACAAGCAGTCCTTCAAATCAGGCTGGTTCAAGCTGCCTTCGAAAGCCAGGCTTCGTGACACTGTTGGCAAGCTTTTCTTTTTTTCTTTCCTTTTCTTTTTTTTTTTAAGCTACAGATATTCCAGTAAGGTTCTTAATTAAAGCCCACTGAAGCCAAAGAGCCACTTGAGATAATATTATGGGTGACAAGCAGGAGTAAAAGGCCCCAAATAAAGAGTTGGTCCCCAAATTGTTCCTGCACATATTGACAAACAACCCCCCAAAAAGGAGTTGTTTTTCTGTGAATACAAGGTCACTACCTTCAAATATACATGAAAGTGTCCTTAGAGAATTCCTCAGGATGAAAGGGAATGAGGGAACAATAAAAATCCATCTGCAACACTCCTTAGTGAAATACAAATTGCAAATAATGAAAAATAAACCAGTATTCTGGCTAATTAACCCAAATTTGGAGTTTGTCAAACTTAGTACATACTTTCCTCTTACACTTGAGTGTATGTTGGGTATCATGGACTTATGAATCAGCTATAAGTACTCCTTCCAGGATTCTTCATAGAAGTATCTCCCCTAAATCACCTTCATTTGTCTTTCAATAAGTGCACATTGAGTATGTATTATCTGTTAACAGTAGATGCTTAAAGATGAATAAGATTTCAGCTTCCCTGATTTTAAAAATATTTTGCTGGAAAATTTTATATATAAATGATTACAATGCAATGTATTTATATGCCACATATATGGTATATAACCCAAAAGTATTTATGAGAAAGTCACCAAAACCCCTAGAGAATGTTTTATGGAGAATACAGCATTTGAGATGAATCTCATAGAAGATTTTACCAGATAGAAAATGCAGAGAGATTGAGCCTAAAAGAGAGGACAATATTAAGTTCTGTCAATTAAGTTCACGAACTTTTGGCAGTCATGTTGCTAACCTTTTTTGATATCAGAGGGATTATTCATTATGAATTTGTACCAACTGGACAAACAGTTAACCAGGTTTACTATTTGGAAGTGCTGAAAAGACTGTGTTAAAAAGTGAGACGACCTGAACTTTCCATCAGCAATTCATGGCTTTTGCATCACAACAATGCACCAGCTCACATGGCACTGTCTGTGAGGGAGTTTTTGGCCAGTAAACAAATAACTGTATTAGAACACCCTCCTACTCACCTGATCTGGTCCCCAATGATTCTTTCTTTACCCGAAGATAAAGGAAATATTGAAAGGAAGACATTTGGATGACATTTAGGACATCGAGGGTAATACAACGACAGCTCTGATGGCCATTCCAGAAAAAGTTCCAAAATTGCTTTGAAGGGTGGACTAGGTGCTGGTATCAATGCATAGCTTCCCAAGGGAGTACTTCAAAGGTGACCATAGTGATATTCAGAAATGAGGTATGTAGCACTTTTTCCAGGATGAATTTGTGAACTTAACTGTCCAATCTTGTATATTGTTTTTATAATAGACGGGACAGAAACTTAAGGTATAGTTTAAAGACATATGTCTCATTTCTATTTAATAAAACAGATATTAAATCTTAGTTGTCTGGATAAAATCTTTATGAGGATAGAAAAAAATATCTATTAATGCCCACTATTGATTTTCACATGGTACAAAGACTTTGGTTTAGATTCAAGAAGATAGAGTGGTTATAAAAAAGTACACTGGAGTCAAAGGATCTAGGTTCCACTCAAAGTCCCTGTATCCATGTCATATATGAATAGAGTCAGTTACTTCATCTCTCTGTGCTTCAGTTTCCTGATATGCAAAATGTGGGTGGGAAAAAATAATCTCAAAATCCTTTCCAATTCTGTGATTCTCTAAGCCTTTATATCACTATTACTTGGCAATACTACAATATGTTTTCAAGTTTAACTTGAAAAAGTTATAAGCCACTTGAAATTATGTAAAACCTCTCTTTAGAAGTATTCCCAGAAAACCTACATAGCTTAAGAAGTAGGACTAATGGCCTCAATATATAATGGCATATTTGTTTTTTTCTCTAAGCAGAAACCTAGAATATGTCAGAAAGGAAACATCAACATTAAAAATTATATGTACCAAATCAAAAATATTTTCATGATTTTAACTATAAAGAGAAAAAAATTAAATCAATGTAAGCTGTTACCATTAAGAGAAAGTCTGGTCTCAAATATAGCCAATGAGTAGAAGAAATCATTTATATGGTTATGTGATGCCTATTACTAGTTTTTGAATACATGCCTACCATTGGGTTATCAGGAGACACAAACTTAGATCATAAATACATGGTTGCCTATTTGAAATATTATATTTACTTGTAAAGCTATACTTCCTAGAAATGTAAAAACATACACATACACTCTCTCTCTCTCTCTCTCTCTCTCTCTCTCTCTCTCTCT